>NC_092039.1:44155772-44407157 GCF_003086295.3 Arachis hypogaea
CTCCTGATGATCCTGCTCATCGGAGGCCGGAGAATCGGGAAGTGGAGGTAGCTCAGCACCCAAGGAAATCAGTGCCTGGTCCATCCGATCCAAACGGCGTCTGACATGGCGTCTCTCACGCTCTAAGAACCGGAAAAGACGCTGGACCAGGAGATAAGTAGGCTCTGGTGCTGCTGGCGGCTCTGTAGATGAAGAAGGAGCTGCAGCTGTAGAGGATGATGGGGCAGCTGTAGGGGCTGATGGTGAAGGTGTCCCGATGACAGCTCTGGCCCGAGAGCGGCGTCTGGCAGGTGGCCTCTCGTGCACCCAACCACCCCAGGGGATAGTAACCTCCCTGTCATCAGCATCAGGGGGCGGTGGTCGCACATCATCGTCCAGCCATGGGACCTCGGCTAAGGCCGCCATACTCGTGACCAATGTAGGAAATGGGAGTAGGCCACGAATATGCGCCCGCCACATACACTGTCGGATAAGTCTAGGGAAAGAGACCTCCTTCCCCTCCATGACACACCCAATCAGTAGAAGCATCTCCATAGGAATCTCAGAGAAGTGGGTGGTGGGTAGGACATAGCAAGCGAATATCATCTGCCAAGTCTTGGCCTCACGAGTCAGATGAGTAAAGAGCATCCCTTTCGGCTTGGTATTGTTCGCATCCATAACCCATGTGGCATCTGGTAACCCAATAACAGTCCTGAGTGCCTCATAATCAAAAGTCATGCTGTGTATGGCTAACTCAGCCTGCTGATGGGCACACAGCTCATCAGGTACATGCCGGCACTGTAGCGCCTCCTCAATCGCAGTCTCAGTAATCATAATCTCTCTACCCCTCACCTGAACCGAATCCAATGTCTGGTGCTACAGGATTTATATGGGAGATGTTTTGGAGATATCATGAGTCGCTAAAATAGTGTGTGCGAGTGAGGATAAATGCTTGTGTTGAGATAGAAGGTGGCCAGACTTTCAATGTTCAGAAGTACCAGAAACCAGAAATGGCATGGCAGGTTAAGCACGAGAATACAATGAACACCTTCGCGTGCTCCTGTTTGAGAATGGAGTCCTTCGGGCTCCCATGTGTACATATACTAGCTGTTTTGGTGCAGCTTGATATTGTGGTTATTCCCGATACCCTCGTGTTGCTGATGAACGGAATTTTGATGGTATAGAATTTCACTAATGAAATCTCGTTGCAAGTATAGTTTCTAAACCAACAATAATCCTTTCATACAAAAATTTGTTTGTCACAAGTACAAACCCCGAATAAAACTAATAACCGAAGTATTTAAATCTCGGGTCGTCTCTCAAAGGAATTGCAGGGTAGTGTTCTTGTTATTGGTTATGGGTTGTATATTTTGGGGTTTTGAATAAGAAACAAGAAGAGCAAAATGGCAATGGAATTCAAATGGTAAAAAGGTCTTGGCAAGGTTTGGTGGTCAAGGATCTCTATCCTTATCACTAACCACAACATGATAATTGCAAGGATCAATCCCATTAAGTCATCCTCTAACAAGTAAAAGAAAGTCAAATGAGCTATATCAATCCAAGTCCAAAAGTCCTAGCTATTTACTAATTGAATTAATGAGAGCTAGAGTCAATGGCTACCAATCATCAATCACTTGGACATTAGTAACTCAAGAATTCCTAAGTTACCATCCTAGGCCAAGAACATAAAATTCTACTCTAACATCCTTCGAAGCATTTTGACAAACACTTGGAAGGCATAAAAGGAAAGCATAGTAAATTGACAACAAGAATAAAATCTAACAACTACTAATTGCAAAGAATTATCAACAACAATCAAAGAAAGAACAATTGACATGAATTACCTCAAATTGCATTAAAAGAAAATAGAAGGAAGAGTGCATCAATATAAAAATAAAGAATTACAAGAAGTAAATCACTAATCTAAGAAAGCAAAGGTAGAAGGACAAGAATTGATAGAGGAAAAGTAAATCAAAGCATGAATTAAACCTAGATCTAAGAATTCCTAATCTTAACCTAATTCTAATTCTAGAGAGAAGAGATAGCTTCTCTCTCTAGAAACTAACTCTAACTACTTCTAAAACTAAACTATGACTAAAGATGTTGATTCCCCTTCAATCCTTGGGTTAAATAGCATCAGAAGTGAGTTGGATTTGGGCCTGGGAAGCTCAGAAATCGCCCTCAGCGGATTCACTTTAAGTGGGTCACGTGTGAGCATCGACTTGACACTTTGCTATCCACGTGTTCGCACCATGTACGCATACGTGTCTACTGCACGTGCGCGTCGATCTTAGCATCCCGAATCCTTGTTTCTTCATGAGTTCTCCATTTGCATGCTTTTCCTCTTCATTCCTTTGATCCATTCCTAGCCTTTCCAATCTGAATTCACTAACAAACACATCAAGGCATCTAGTGGAATCAAAGGTGAATTAAATTTAGCTAATTAAAGGCCTAAAAAGCATGTTTTCATACTTAAGCACAAATTAGTTGACAATCATGAAACCATGCTATTTCATTAAATAAATGCGGGTAAAAGGTGATAAAACCTCCTAAATCAAGCATAAGATAAACCTTAAAAATGGGGTTTAACAGCTGCGGTGGTGGTCGAAGACAGCAAAGATTGACATGGATCTGGAGAACTGTCGACAATCTGCCGTATTAGATTGGGTGCATTCTCACAGTTGTGCAAGAGGCTCGGAAGGGTTGCCTGCATGAGCGACGAGGACTTCAAATCCATTTTGCAAAAGATGGTGAATGACACGTTGTTTTTGGAAATGAAGTATGGACTTCGAGGGCACAATTCCGTGTCAAATGAACCGCAAAGAGAAGGCATTAAGGATCCGGTTCATGTGAGAACCAAAGGAACCAGACGTGGCAATCAAGCATCTCCATCAACCGGTAGGAAGCAACGAAAATACAGCAGCTGCGAAAGTTAATGGGTCCTTAAAATATATCATTATAACATGTAGTTGTTGCAGCATGATTTAAACCCATTTTAAAATTATCATTTTATCTTCAATTAATTTTATTAAAATTGTATATTAATTATAGAGTAATAAAATTTATAAATCACATATAAATTGTGGCAATTATTTTGTATGCAGAAACAGTGATTATTCAATAATTATATTCATTAGTGGAAGATATTGCAAATTTTTAAACAACTAGGTTATTAATTTGAACAAAAATATACTTGGTTGACTATTAGAATTAACTGAAAACTAAAATGCCTCTTCAGATTTTAGTAATTGTTATACTATATCCTTATATATTACTTTAAAAAACATAAATATCTACAAAATTTTAGTTATACTTAATTGTTTAAAATAAATGATTAAATTCGAGGTGTTGTTGTTGTTGTTAAGACAAATAAAAAGAGTACTAGGCATGACTCCATGCAAGAACTACAATAATTTATCATCCATGATTTTTCAATTTCTTAATAATAGTACGTCTTCTGCTACTGCGTCTCACGTCCTGAACGACCATGTTCTGTGTGGGCACTTTTTTAATTAACTCTATTCCATTACAGTAATTTTACTCCACTATATTGTTTCTCCCTTTAGTTACTGCTCTCTTATTCATTACACAACATTAAATTCTAACTAATTAACTCTCAATTCTAAATTTTAAACCTTACATCCTAAACTCAAAATCTTAACAATAAATTTTACGCCAAAAATTCTCCATAAAAAATTCCAAACTATATAATATAAATCCTAAATCAAAACCATCACCACTTAACCTTAATCACATTACTACACGTCTTTTCATTAATTTTATGATACCATTGTCAGGATTAACCCATAAAACTAATTACAACACCCTTACTTACATATTTAATAACTCCACTCTAGGATATTGTATGATGTGCTTATGTATATTCCTGCACACTTAACAAGCTCCTTTCATATAGTAAGTTTCTTTAAGTATTTCATACCGACATAAACCATTTGGGCTTAAACCGACCACAATTATCCAACTCCATCAATTAAATCAATCAAATTTTGATTCTATTTATAACAAAACTTTAATTCTCTATCATAAAATGTTAACCATAACTCGTCATAGTAATAATTCACACCCTAAACCAGACTAAGGCTTAGTTTGATAAAATTATTATTTTTAAGAAAAAGCTTATAAAAATTAATGTTTAAAATATGACTTTTAAAAGTTGAAACATTTAAATTTAGTAAATCAAATTAAAAATAGATTTTAATAAGTACAAGTAACAATAATTGTGGTTAGTAAAATAATTTTAAAAATTTAAAATACTATAATAAACATAAATGTATGAGTTAAATTTAAAATTAATTAATGTATAAAGATATATTAGACTTTATAATTTTGATAAGCTGCTCTTTAGGTGTTTTTAAAAATACCCCTAACTTTTATAAGCTATAAACATAAGCACATAAGTCTTTTTATTTACCAAATACAAAACAAGATACTTGTGCTTTTGATCGAAAAAATTTACCAAACTAAGGCTAAATATACCTTAGCATAATTGAAGTAATTTCAAATTTTACCGAAACCTGCCTGTTCAAAAAATTATAATTTTTTTTTATGTTTGAAATTTTAATTGAAATTTTTGAACTCTGAAGATAAGTGGATCACCAATTATTCCTTTTCAATCAATATTATGCACTCGAAATTTTAAAATTTTCACTTTAACACCAGTCCATCATTTTTCCTAATTCACATTATTCCACCAAATAGATGTTTCATGTCATGTCCCACTCAATTTTGAATATTTCTGAGACACACTTTCACTATACAGACGTCCTTAATTGAAAGAATTTTAGCTTACTTTTGCATGTTCTTACAACGTCCTGGCAAATGAAAAATTATTTGATTCTAAGTAGTCCTATTACCTCTCCCAAGGCCTAGCAACTTTTTGTTTTAAAGATCATTACCCAAACTCTTTAATTCTTGCCAACAAATTTTTCTTCACACATTATAAAGCCCACAAAATCCAACCAAAGTGCATAGCCCAATTTTCGTATTGGCTACAACTGTCACCTGATGGCTCCGTGGTGGACGAAATTGTGATTATCAATAATGGCTCTAATGACTTGGTAGCTCTCACACGTGAATTACACTTAGTCACAACTCCACACAACTAACCAGCAAGTGCACTGGGTCGTCCAAGTAATACCTTACGTGAGTAAGGGTCGATCCCACGGAGATTGTTGGTATGAAGCAAGCTATGGTCATCTTGTAAATCCCAGTCAGGTGGATTTAACTAATTTAAGAGATAAGTGGTTTAAATAAAAATAATAAAATAAACAGAAAATAAAGATAAAGTTACTCATGTAATCCAATGGTGGGAATTTCAGATAGGTGCATGGAGGTGCGTGCTGTGTTCCTTCCGAATCTCTACTTTCTTATTACATTCATCCAATCCTTCTTACTCCTTTTCATGGCAAGCTGTATGTAGGGCATCACCGTTGTCAATGGCTACATCCCATCCTCTCAGTGAAAAAGGTCCAAATGCTCTGTCACAGCATGGCTAATCATCTGTCGGTTCTCAATCAGGTTGGAGTAGAATCCAGTGATTCTTTTGCGTCTGTCACTAACGCCCAGCCTTCAGGAGTTTGAAGCTCGTCACAGTCATTCAATCCCGGAATCCTACTCGAAATACCACAGACAAAGTTAGACTTTCCGGATTCCCATGAATGCCGCCATCAATTCTAGCTTATACCACGAAGATTCTGATTAAGGAATCTAAGAGATATGCGCCCGGCCTAAGGTAGAACGGAAGTGGTTGTCAGTCACGCGCGTTCATAGGTGAGAATAATGATGAGTGTCACGGATCATCACATTCATCAAGTTGAAGTGAAACGAATATCTTAGAATAGGAATAAGTCGAATTGAATAGAAAATAATAGTAATTGCATTAAAACTTGAGGTACAGCAGAGCTCTACACCCTTAATCTATGGTGTGTAGAAACTCCACCGTTGAAAATACATAAGTGAAAGAGGTTCAGGCATGGCCAAATGGCCAGCCCCCCAAAAACGTGATCAATAGTCTCCTAAGATGAATAATAAAATAAGACTGAGACCAAAGATATCTAATACAATAGTAAACTATCCTATTTATACTAAACTAGCTACTAGGGTTTACAGAAGTAAGTAATTGATGCATAAATCCACTTCCAGGGACCACTTGGTGTATGTTTGGGCTGAGCTTGATCTATCCACGAGCTGAGGCTTCTTTTGGAGTTGAACGTCAAGTTGTAACGTGTTTTGGGCGTTCAACTCCGGTTCGTGACGTGTTTCTGGCGTTTGACTCCAGACAACAACATGGAACTGGCGTTGAGCGCCAGTTTATGTCATATAATTACGAATAAAGTATGGCCTATTATATATTGCTGGAAAGCTCTGGATGTCTACTTTCCAACGCCGTTGAGAGCTCACCATTTCGATCTATGTAGCCTCAGAGAATCTATTTTGAGTGCAGGGAGGTCAGATTCCAACAGCATCAGCAGTCCTTTGTCAGCCTTTTATCAGAGTTTTGCTCAGGTCCCTCAATTTCAGCCAGAAAACACCTGAAATTACAGAAAAATACATAAACTCATAGTAAAGTCCAGAAATGTGAATTTAACATAAAAACTAATGAAAACATCCCTAAAAGTAGCTAGATCATACTAAAAACTACCTAAAAATAATGCCAAAAAGCGTATAAATTATCCGCTCATCACGACACCAAACTTAAATTGTTGCTTGTCCCCAAGCAACTGAAAATCAAATAGGATAAAAAGAAGAGAATATACTATAAATTCCAAAATATCAATGAATATTAATTCTAATTAGATGAGCAGGACTTGTAGCTTTTTGCTTCTTAACAGTTTTGGCATCTCACTTTTTCCTTTGAAGTTTAGAATGATTGGCTTCTCTAGGAACTTATAATTTCGGATAGTGTTATTGATTCTCCTAGTTAAGTATGTTGATTCTTGAACACAGCTACTTTTATGAGTCTTGGCCGTGGCCCTAAGCATTTTGTTTTCCAGTATTACTACCGGGTACATAAATGCCACAAACACATGACTGGGTGAACCTTTTCAGATTGTGACTCAGCTTTGCTAGAGTCCCCAGTTAGAGGTGTCCAGAGTTCTTAAGCACACTCTTTTTGTTTTGGATCACGACTTTAACCACTCAGTCTCAAGCTTTTCACTTGGACCTTCATGCCACAAGCACATGGTTAGGGACAGCTTAGTTTAGCCGCTTAGGCCTGGATTTATTTCCTTGGGCCCTCCTATCCATTGATGCTCAAAGCCTTGGATCCTTTTTACCCTTGCCTTTTGGTTTTAAGGGCTATTGGCTTTTTCTGCTTGCTTTTTCTTTTTCTTTCTATTTTTTTCGCAAGCTTTTGTTTTTCACTGCTTTTTTTTGCTTCAAGAATCAATTTTATGATTTTTCTGATCATCAATAACATTTCTCTTTGTTCATCATTCTTTCAAGAGCCAACAATTTTAACATTCATAAACAATAAGATAAAAAATATGCACTGTTCAAGCATTCATTCAGAAAACAGAAAGTATTGTCACCACATCAATATAGAAACTAAATTCAAGGATAATTTCGAAATTCATGTATTTCTTGTTCTTTTGAATTAGAAACATTTTTCATTTAAGAGAGGTGAAGGATTAATGGAATTATTCATAGCTTTAAGACATAGTTACTAACTACTAATGATCATGAAGTAGAGACACAAAACATAGATAAACATATAACATAAAAACCGAAAAGAAGAGAAAATAAGAACAAGGAATGAGTCCACTTTAGTGGCATCTTCTTCTTGAAGGACCAATGATGTCCGTAAGCTCTTCTATGTCCCTACCTTGCCTTTGTTGTTCTTCCCTCATTGCTCTTTGATCTTCTCTTATTTCATGGAGAATGATGGAGTGCTCTTGAAGTTCCACCCTTAATTGTTCCACATTGTAACTCAAATATTCTAAGGAAGTGTTGAGTTTTTCCCAATAGTTGTTGGGAGGAAAGTGCATCCCTTGAAGTATATCCGGGATTTCTCGGTGATGAGCTTCCTCATGCGTCCCTTGGGCTCCATGAGTGGGCTCTCTTGTTTGCTCCATCCTTTTCTTAGTGATGGGCTTGTCCTCCTCAATAAGGATGCCTCCTTCTATGATAGCTCCAGCTGAGTAACATAGATGGCAAATAAGATGAGGAAAAGCTAGCCTTGCCAAAGTAGAGGACTTATCGGCTATTTTGTAGAATTCATGGGAGATGACTTCATGAACTTCTACTTCCTCTCCAATCATGATGCTATGAATCATGATGGCCCGATCCATAGTGACTTCAGATCGGTTGCTAGTGGGGATGATGGAGCGTTGAATGAACTCCAACCATCCTCTAGCCACAGGCTTGAGGTCCAGTCTTTTTAGTTGAACCGGCTTGCCTTTGGAGTCTCTTTTCCATTGAGCTCCTTCTACACATATGTCCATAAGGACTTGGTCCAACCTTTGATTAAAGTTGACCTTTCTAGTGTAGGGGCGTGCATCTCCTTGCATCATGGGCAAGTTGAATGCCAACCTCACATTTTCTGGACTAAAATCCAAGTATTTCCCCCGAACCATTGTGAGATAATTCTTTGGACTCGGGTTCACACTTTGATCATGGTTCCTAGTGATCCATGCATTGGCATAGAACTCTTGAACCATTAAGATTCCGACTTGTTGAATGGGGTTGGTTAGAACTTCCCAACCTCTTCTTTGGATCTCATGTCGGATCTCCGGATACTCATTTTTCTGGAGCTTGAAAGGGACCTCAGGGATCTCCTTATTCTTGGCCACAACATCAGAGAAGTGGTCTTGATGGGCTTTGGAGATGAATCTTTCCATCTCCCATGACTCGGAGGTGGAAGCTTTTGTCTTTCCTTTTCCTTTTCTAGAGGATTCTCCGGCCTTGGGTGCCATCAATGGTTATGGAAAAACAAAAAGCTTATGCTTTTACCACACCAAACTTAAAATATTGCTCGCCCTCGAGCAAGAAAAGAAATAAAAGAAGAAGAAGAAGAAGAAAATATGGAGGAGAAGGGGAAGTGTAGGTTTCGGCCAAGGTATAGAAGAGGGGGTTGTGTTGTGTGAAAATGAAGTAGAATAGAGGGGTATATATAGGGAGGGGGGAGAGGGTAGGTTCGGCCATTTAGGGTGGGTTTGGGTGGGAAAGATTTTTGAATTTTGAAGGTAGGTGGGGTTTATGGGGAAGGGTGGATGGATGTGAGTGGTGAAGGGAGTAATTGGGAAGAGAGATTGAGGTGATTGGTGAAGGGTTTTGGGGAAGAGTGTTTATTGGAAAGAGAAAATAAATGTTGAGAAGAGGGAAGAATATGTTAGGTGGGGATCCTGTGGGGTCCACAGATCCTGAGATGATCCTGTGGGGTCCACAGATCCTGAGGTGTCAAGGATTTACATCCCTGCACCAATTAGGCATGTAAAATGCCTTAGCATACCATTCTGGTGTTTAAACACCGAAGTGGTGCACGTTCTGGGCGTTCAACGCCCATGTGTAGCATGTTTCTGGCGTTGAACGCCAGTTCCATGCTTGTTACTGGCATTCAGCGCCAGCTTTCCTTAGGGCACATTCCTGGCATCTAAACGCCAGGATGTTGCTTGTTTCTAGTGTTCAGCACCAGATCCATGCTCTGTTCTGGCGTTGAACACCAGCCAGATGCACCTTACTGGCGTTTAAACGCCAGTAAGTCCTTCCTCTAGGGTGTGATTTTTCTTCTGCTGTTTTTGATTCTGTTTTTAATTTTAATAGTTTTTTTTCGTGACTCCACATGATCATGGACCTAATAAGACACAAAATAACAATAAAATAAAATTGAAATTAGATAAAATAAAAATTAGGTTGCCTCCTGATGAGCGGATAATTTGTACGCTTTTTGGCATTATTTTTAGTATGTTTTTAGTATGTTCTAGTTAGTTTTTAGAATATTTTTATTAGTTTTTAGTTAAAATTCACTTTTCTGGACTTTACTATGAGTTTGTGTGTTTTTCTGTGATTTCAGGTATTTTCTGGCTGAAATTGAGGGACCTGAGCAAAAATCTGATTCAGAGACTAAAAAGGACTGCAGATGCTGTTGGATTCTGACCTCCCTGCACTCGAAGTAGATTTTCTGGAGCTACAAAAAACCAATTGGCGCGCTCTCAATGGAGTTGGAAATTAGACATCCTGGGCTTTCCAGCAATGTATAATAGTCCATGCTTTTTCCGAGATTTGATGGCGCAAACCGGCGTTTCAAATCAGCTCAAAACTGCCCGGCGTTAAACGCCGGAACTGGCACAAGAATGGGAGTTAAACGCCCAAACTGGCACAAAAGCTGGCGTTTAACTCCAAGAGAAGTCTCTACACGAAAATGCTTCAATGCTCAGCCCAAGCACACACCAAGTGGGCCCGGAAGTGGATTTTTATGTCATTTACTCATCTCTGTAAACCCTAGGCTACTAGTTCTCTATAAGTAGGACCTTTTACTATTGTATTGGAATCTTTTGATCACTTTAGATCTTAGATCATTGGGAGGCTGGCCTCACGGCCATGCCTAGACCTTGTTTTTATGTATTTTCAATGGTGGAGTTTCTACACACCATAGATTAAGGTGTGGAGCTCTGCTGTACCTCGAGTATTAATGCAATTACTATTGTTCTTCTATTCAATTCGGCTTATTCTTGTTCTAAGATATCACTTGTTCTTCAACTTGATGAATGTGATGATCCGTGACACTCATCATCATTCTCACCTATGAACGTGTGCCTGACAACCACCTCCGTTCTACCTTAGATTGGGTGGATATCTCTTGGATTCTTTAACCGGAATCTTTGTGGTATAAGCTAGAATTGATGGCGGCATTCAAGAGAATCCGGAAGGTCTAAACCTTGTCTGTGGTATTCTGAGTAGGATTCAATGATTGAATGACTGTGACGAGCTTCAAACTCGCGATTGTGGGGCGTTAGTGACAGACGCAAAAGAATCACTGGATTCTATTCCGACATGATCGAGAACCGACAGCTGAATAGCCGTGCCGTGACAGGGTGCGTTGAACATTTTCACTGAGAGGATGGGAGGTAGCCACTGACAATGGTGAAACCCTACATACAGCTTGCCATGGAAAGGAGTAAGAAGGATTGGATGAAGACAGTAGGAAAGCAGAGAGACGGAAGGGACCAAGCATCTTCATACGCTTATCTGAAATTCCCACCAATGAATTACATAAGTATCTCTATCTTTACCTTTATGTTTTATTCATCATTCATAACCATTTGAGTTTGCCTGACTAAGATTTACAAGGTGACCATAGCTTGCTTCATACCAACAATCTCTGTGGGATCGACCCTTACTCGCGTAAGGTTTATTACTTGGACGACCCAGTACACTTGCTGGTTAGTTGTGCGAAGTTGTGTTTATGCCATGGTATTGAACACCAAGTTTTTGGATTCATCACCGGGGATTATTTGAGTTGTGAAAAGTAGAGATCACAATTTCGTGCACCATGTTTTTGGCGCCGTTGCCGGGGATTGTTCAAGTATGGACAACTGACGGTTCATCTTGTTGCTTAGATTAGGTATTTTTCTTCAGAGTTCTTAAGAATGAATTCTAGTGTTTTAAGGTGATGTTCTTATCATCACCAAAGCTGATTGATTTTCATCAATTTAGCTTGAATGCAATGCCCTGCTGAAGCTTGTTCAGCCATGTCTAATTTCTTTAGACTGAAGCTTTAGACTAACATTACATGATTCCTGGAATTCTCATTAAGAATTTTGATACCTTTATTTTCTTTTTCCACTTAATTTTCGAAAAATCAAAAAAAAAAAATTTTTTTATGTTTCTTTTTGAGTCTAGTGTTTCATTTTAAGTTTGGTGTCAATTGCATGTTTTTGTTCTTCTTGCATTCATTCATGTGTCTTAAGTGATCTTCAAGATGTTCTTGATGATTTCATTACTCTGATCTTTAAATTCTCTTGACTTGAGTGTTTATGTGTCTCATATGCATTCTCATTTTGTTAGTGTCAGTAGTATACAAACTGCTAAGTTTGGTATCTTGCATGCATTGTTATTTGATTTTAGTTGCATATTGATTATTCCTTATTATTAAAAATCCAAAAATATTTTTAATTTGTGTCTTTTCAAGTCAATAATACAGAGAATTGAAGATTCAGAACATACAGCAGAGGAATTATACAGAAAAAGCTGGGCGTTCAAAATGCCCAGTAAGGAAGACAAACTGGCGTTTAAACACCAGCCAGGGTGCCTAGCTGGGCGTTTAACGCCCAAAAGGGTAGTGGTTTGGGCGTTAAACGCCAGAATGTGCACCATTCTGGGCGTTTAACGCCAGGATGGCACAAGAAGGAAGATTTTGTTTTCAAATCAATTTTTTTTAGTTTTCAAAATCTTTTCAAAATCAAATCTTTTTCAAATCAAATCTTTTCAATCAATTCTTTTTTAAAATCAATTTCTTTCCATTTTCAAAAATACTTGCTATCAATTAATGATTTGATTCAACATTTCAAGTGTGTTGCCTTTTCTATTGAGAAATGTTTAATGTTTAAATCATATCTTTTCTTGATAGCCAAGTTATTAATTTTTAAAATCAAATCTTTTTAAAATATTTTTCAAATCATATCTTCTCAATCACATCTTTTTAAAACCAATCATATCTTCTTAACCACATCTTTTTCAAAATAGTTTTCAATCAAATCTTTTTAATTTCTAATTTCAAAATCTTTTTCAAAAATCACTTTACTTCTTTCTCAATCTTGGTTTTCGAAAATCAATTGAAGTTTTTCAAAATGTTTTTAAAATCTTTTTAAATTATTTTCGAAAATTTCTTCCCCTCTTCTCACATCCTTCTATTTATGGACTAACACTATTCCTTAATGCACAATTCGAACTCCACCTTTCTTGATAAGTTCGAATTTTCTACCTCTTCCTTCCATTTTTCTTTTCCTCTGACACCTCAAGGAGTCTCTATACTGTGACATAGAGGATTCCATATTTTCTTGTTCTCTTCTCTTTCATATGAGTAGGAGCAAAGACAAAAGCATTCTTGTTGAGGTTGATCCTGAACCTGAAATGACCTTGAAGCGAAAGCTAAGAGAAGCTAAGGCACAATTCTCTGTAGAGGACCTAACAGAAATCTCAAAGAAGAAGAACCCATGGCAGCCAAAAACAACAACAATGCCAACAATGCAAGGAAGGTGCTGGGTGACTTTACTGCACCTACTCCCGACTTCTATGGGAGAAGCATCTCTATCCCTACCATTGGAGCAAACAACTTTGAGCTTAAGCCTCAATTAGTTTCTCTAATGCAACAAAATTGCAAGTTTCATGGACTTCCATTGGAAGATCCTCATCAGTTTTTAGCTGAATTCTTGCAAATCTGTGACACTGTTAAGACCAATGGGGTTGACCCTGAGGTCTACAGACTTATGCTATTCCCTTTTGCTGTAAGAGACAGAGCTAGGATATGGTTGGACTCACAACCTAAAGAAAGCCTGAACTCTTGGGAAAAGCTAGTCAATGCCTTCTTGGCAAAGTTCTTTCCACCTCAAAAATTGAGTAAGCTTAGAGTGGAAGTCCAAACCTTCAGACAGAAGGAAGGAGAATCCCTCTATGAAGCTTGGGAAAGATACAAACAATTAATCAGAAAGTGTCCCTCTGACATGCTTTCTGAATGGAGCATCATAGGTATTTTCTATAATGGTCTGTCTGAACTGTCCAAGCTGTCTTTGGATAACTCTGCTGAAGGATCTCTTCATCTGAGGAATACGCCTACAGAAGCTCAAGAACTAATTGAAATGGTTGCAAATAACCAATTCATGTACACTTCTGAAAGGAATCCTATGAACAATGGGACAGATCAGAAGAAAGGAGTTCTTGAGATTGATACTCTGAATGCCATATTGGCTCAGAACAAAATATTGACTCAGCAAGTCAATATGATTTCTCAAAGTCTGTCTGGAATGCAAAATGCACCAGGCAGTACTAAGGAAGCTTCATCTGAAGAAGAAGCTTATGATCTTGAGAACCCTTCAATTGAAGAGGTGAATTACATGGGAGAACCCTATGGAAACACCTATAATCCTTCATGGAGAAATCATCCAAATCTCTCATGGAAGGATCAACAGAGACCTCAACAAGGTTTCAACAATAATAATGGTGGAAGAAACAGGTTTAGCAATGGCAAGCCTTTTCCATCATCTTCTCAGCAACAGACAGAGAGTTCTAAGCAGAATAACTCTGACTTAGCAACCATGGTCTCTGATCTAATCAAAACCACTCAAAGTTTCATGACTGAAACAAGGTCCTCCATTAGAAATTTGGAGGCACAAGTGGGTCAGCTGAGCAAGAAAATTACTGAACTCCCTCCTAGTACTCTTCCAAGCAATACAGAAGAAAATCCAAAACGAGAGTGCAAGGCCATCAACATGGCCAAATTTGGAGAGGAGGGAGAGGCAGTGAACCCCATTGAGGAAGACCTCAATGGACGTCCACTGGCCTCCAATGAGTTCTCCAATGAGGAACCATGGGAATCTGAGGCTCCCACTGAGACCATAGAGATCCCATTGGATTTACTTCTGCCATTCATGAGCTCTGATGAGCATTCTTCCTCTGAAGAGGATGAATATGTCACTGAAGAGCAAGTTGCTAAATACCTTGGAGCAATCATAAAGCTAAATGACAAGTTATTTGGCAATGAGACTTGGGAGGATGAACCCCCTTTGCTCACCAAAGAACTGGATGACTTATCTAGGCAGAAACTACCTCAAAAGAGACAAGATCCTGGGAAGTTCTCAATACCTTGTGCCATAGGCACCATGACCTTCAAGAAGGCCTTGTGTGACCTAGGGTCAAGTGTAAACCTCATGCCTCTCTCTGTAATAGAGAGGCTAGGGATCTTTGAGGTGCAAGCTACAAAAATCTCACTAGAGATGGCAGACAATTCAAGAAAACAAGCTTATGGACTTGTAGAGGATGTTCTGGTAAAATTTGAAGACCATTACATCCCTGCTGATTTCATAGTCCTAGAGACTGGGAAGTGCATGGATAAATCCATCATCCTTGGCAGACCCTTCCTAGCCACAGCAAAGGCTGTGATTGATGTTGATAGAGGAGAATTGATCATTCAAGTGAATGAAGAATCCTTTGTGTTTAAGACTCAAGAATATCTCTCTGTCACCATGGAGAGGAAGCATGAAGGGCTTCTCTCAAAACAAAGTCAAACAGAGCCCCCACAGTCAAACTCTAAGTTTGGTGTTGGGAGGCCACAACCAAATTCTAAGTTTGGTGTTGAACCCCCAAATTCAAACTCTAACTTTGGTGTTGGGAAGTTCCAACATTGCTCTGAGCATCTCTGAGGTTCCATGAGAGCCCACTGTCAAGCTACTGACATTAAAGAAGCGTTTGTTGGGAGGCAACCCAATGTTATATTTTATCTATTTTCCTTTGTTATTTTATGTTTTCTATAGTTTGATGATCATGAGAAGTCACAAAATCAATTGAAAAAGCAAAAACAGAATGAAAAACAGAAAGAAAAATAGCACACCCTGGAGGAAGATCTTGCTGGCGTTTAAACGCCAGTAAGGCTAGCAAATGGGTGTTTAACGCCCAGTCTGGCACCATTCTGGGTGTTTAACGCCAGAAAGGGGCACCAGACTGGCGTTAAACGCCAGAAAAGGGCAAGAAGTTGGCGTTAAACGCCAGAAATGGGCACCAGCCCGGCGTTTAACGCCAAAATTGGCATGAAGAGCAATTTTGCTCGCCACTTGGTGCAGGGATGACTTTTCCTTGACACCTCAGGATCTATGACCCCACAGGATCCCCACCTACCCCACCACTCTCTCTCTTCTTCACCCATTCACCATTCACCTCAACACCTCTTCCCCAAAACCCTTCACCTATCAAATCCTATCTTTCTCTTCACTACTCACATCCATCATTCATAAAACCCCACCTACCTCACCATTCAAATTCAAAACACTTTCCCTCCCAAACCCACCCTCCCATAGCCGAACCCTACCCCTCTCTCCACTCCTATATAAACCCATCTTCACTCCTTCATTTTCACACAACCTAAACACTACTTCTCCCCCTTTGGCCGAACCACAAAGCCATCTCCATCTCCTTCATTTCTTCCTCTTCTACTCTCTTCTTTCTTCTTTTGCTCGAGGACGAGCAAACCTTTTAAGTTTGGTGTGGTAAAAGCATTGCTTTTTATTTTTCCATAACCATTTATGGCATCCAAGGCTGGAGAAACCTTTAGAAAGAGGAAAGGGAAGGCAAAAGCTTCCACCTCCGAGTCATGGGAGATGGAGAGATTCATCTCAAGGGTGCATCAAGACCACTTCTATGAAGTTGTGGCCATGAAGAAGGTGATCCCCGAGGTCCCTTTCAAAATCAAAAAGAGTGAATATCCGGAGATCCGACATGAGATCCGAAGAAGAGTTTGGGAAGTTCTTACCAACCCCATTCAACAAGTCGGAATCTTAATGGTTCAAGAGTTCTATGCCAATGCATGGATCACCAAGAACCATGATCAAAGTGTGAACCCGGACCCAAAGAATTGGCTTACTATGGTTCGGGGGAAATAGTTTGATTTTAGTCCAGAAAATGTAAGGTTGGCATTCAACTTGCCCATGATGCAAGGAGATGAACATCCTTACACTAGAAGGGTCAACTTTGATCAAAGGTTGGACCAAGTCCTCACAGTCATTTGTGAAGAGGGCGCCCAATGGAAGAGTGATTCAAGAGGGAAGCCGGTTCAACTGAGGAGGCATGACCTCAAGCCCGTAGCTAGAGGATGGTTGGAGCTTATCCAACGCTCAATCATTCAGACTAGCAACCGGTCCGAAGTTACTATAGACCGGGCTATCATGATTCATAGCATCATGATTGGAGAAGAAATAGAAGTTCATGAGGTTATATCCCAAGAACTTTATAAGGTGGCGGACAAGTCCTCTACCTTGGCAAGGTTAGCCTTTCCTCATCTCATTTGTCACCTATGTTATTCAGTTGGAGTTGACATAGAGGGAGACATCCCCATTGATGAGGACAAACCCATCACTAAGAAGAGGATGGAGCAAACAAGAGACCCCTCTCATCATCAAATCCCTGAGATGCATCAAGGGATGCACTTTCCTCCATAAAACTATTGGGAGCAACTGAACACCTCCCTAGGAGAATTGAGTTCCAACATGGGACAACTAAGGGTGGAGCACCAAGAACACTCCATCCTCCTCCATGAAATTAGAGAAGACCAAAGAATCATGAGAGAGGAGCAACAGAGGCAAGGAAGAGACATGGAGGAGCTCAAGCACTCCATAGGATCTTCAAGAGGAAGAACAAGCCGCCATCACTAAGGTGGACCCGTTCTTTAATTTCCTTGTTCTTTATTTTCTATTTTTCGAAAAATCATGCTTATGTTTATCTATGTTTGTGTCTTGTGATCATTAGTGTCTTAGTGTCTATGCCTTAAAGTTATGAATGTCCTATGAATCCATCACCTTTCTTGAATGAAAAATGTTCTTAATTGAAAAAGAGAAGAATTGCATGAATTTCGAATTTTATAACAGATTAATTATTTTGATGTGGTGGCAATACTTTTGTTCTCTGAATGTATGCTTAAACAGTGCATATGTCTTTTGAATTTGTTGTTCATGAATGTTGGCTCTTGAAAGAATGATGAAAAAGGAGACATGTTACTGAGGATCTGAAAAATCATAAAAATGATTCTTGAAGCAAGAAAAAACAGTGAATTCAATAAAAAAAAAAGAGAAGGAGAAAAATGAAAAAAAGGGACAAAAGAAAAAAAAAGAAAGAAAAAAAAAGAAAGAAATAAAGTTGTGATCCAAGGCAAAAAGAGTGTGCTTAAGAACCCTGGACACCTCTAATTGGGGACTCTAGCAAAGCTGAGTCACAATCTGAAAAGGTTCACCCAATTATGTGTCTGTGGCATGTATGTATTCGGTGGTAATACTGGAAGACAGAGTGCTTTGGGCCACGGCCAAGACTCAATAAGTATCTGTGTTCAAGAATCATCATACTTAACTAGGAGAATCAATGACACTATCTGGATTCTGAGTTCCTAAAGAAGCCAATCATTCTAAATTTCAAAGGATAGAGTGAGATGCCAAAACTGTTCAGAGGCAAAAAGCTAAAAGCCCCGCTCATCTAATTAATGCTGATCTTCATAGATGTTTTTGGAATTCATTGTATATTCTCTTATTTTTATCTTATTTGATTTTCAGTTGCTTGAGGACAAGCAACAATTTAAGTTTGGTGTTGTGATGAGCGGATAATTTGTACGCTTTTTGGCATTGTTTTTAGTGTGTTCTAGTTAGTTTTTAGTATATTTTTATTAGTTTTTAGTTAAAATTCACTTTTCTGGACTTTACTATGAGTTTGTGTGTTTTTCTGTGATTTCAGGTATTTTCTGGCTGAAATTGAGGGACCTGAGCAAAAATCTGATTCAGAGACTAAAAAGGACTGCAGATGCTGTTGGATTCTGACCTCCCTGCACTCGAAGTGGATTTTCTGGAGCTACAGAAATCCAATTTGCGCGCTCTCAACGGCGTTGGAAAGTAGACATCCTGGGCTTTCCAGCAATGTATAATAGTCAATACTTTGCCCGAGAATTGGTGGCCCAAACCGGCGTTCCAAATCAGCTCAAAACTGCCCAGCGTTAAACGCCGGAACTGGCACAAGAATGGGAGTTAAACGCCCAAACTGGCACAAAAGCTGGCGTTTAACTCCAAGAGAAGTCTCTACACGAAAATGCTTCAATGCTCAGCCCAAGCACACACCAAGTGGGCCCGAAAGTGGATTTTTATGTCATTTACTCATCTCTGTAAACCCTAGGCTACTAGTTCTCTATAAGTAGGACCTTTTACTATTGTATTGGAATCTTTTGATCACTTTAGATCTTAGATCATTGGGAGGCTGGCCTCACAGCCATGCCTAGACCTTGTTCTTATGTATTTTCAACGGTGGAGTTTCTACACACCATAGATTAAGGTGTGGAGCTCTACTGTACCTCGAGTATTAATGCAATTACTATTGTTCTTCTATTCAATTCGGCTTATTCTTGTTCTAAGATATCACTTGTTCTTCAACTTGATGAATGTGATGATCCGTGACACTCATCATCATTCTCACCTATGAATGTGTGCCTGACAACCACCTCCGTTCTACCTTAGATTGAGTGGATATCTCTTGGATCCCTTAATCGGAATCTTCATGGTATAAGCTAGAATTGATGGCGGCATTCAAGAGAATCCGGAAGGTCTAAACCTTGTCTGTGGTATTCTGAGTAGGATTCAATGATTGAATGACTGTGACAAGCTTCAAACTCGCGATTGTGGGGCGTTAGTGACAGACGCAAAAGAATCACTGGATTCTTTTCCGACATGATCGAGAACCGACAGCTGAATAGCCGTGCCGTGACAGGGTGCGTTGAACATTTTCACTGAGAGGATGGGAGGTAGCCACTGACAACGGTGAAACCCTACATACAGCTTGCCGTGGAAAGGAGTAAGAAGGATTGGATGAAGACAGTAGGAAAGCAGAGAGACGGAAGGGACCAAGCATCTTCATACGCTTATCTGAAATTCCCATCAATGAATTACGTAAGTATCTCTATCTTTACCTTTATGTTTTATTCATCATTCATAACCATTTGAGTTTGCCTGACTAAGATTTACAAGGTGACCATAGCTTTCTTCATACCAACAATCTCTGTGGGATCGACCCTTACTCGCGTAAGGTTTATTACTTAGACGACCCAGTACACTTGCTGGTTAGTTGTGCGAAGTTGTGTTTATGCCATGGTATTGAACACCAAGTTTTTGGATTCATCACCGGGGATTATTTGAGTTGTGAAAAGTAGAGATCACAATTTCGTGCACCACCTCCCAACAAGCGCTCTTTTAATGTCACTAGCTTGATAGTGGGCTCTCATGGAGCCTTAGAGAAGTTCAGAGCATAATGAAGGTTTCCCAACACCAAACTTAGAGTTTGAGTGTGGGGTCTTCTCAACACCAAACTTAGAGTTTGGTTGTGGCCTCCCAACACCAAACTTAGAGTTTGATTGTGGGGGCTCTTTTGGACTCTATACTGAGAGAAGCTCTACATGCTTACTCTCTTTTGTTACAGAGGGATGGCCGTGTGCCTTAAACACAAGGTAGTCCCCATTCAATTGAAGGACTAATTCTCCTCTGTTAACATCTATTACAGCACCTGCTGTGGCTAGGAAAGCTCTTCCAAGGATGATGCATTCATCCTCTTCCTTCTTAGTGTTTAGGATTATGAAATCAGCAGAGATGTAAAGGCCTTCAACCTTTACTAACATGTCCTCTACTAATCCATAATCTTGTCTTACTGGCTTATCTGCCAATTGTAATGAGAATAAGGCAGGCTGTACCTCAATGATCCCTAGTTTCTCCATTACAGAGAGGCATAAGATTTATGCCTGACCCCAGGTCACACAAAGCTTTTTCAAAGGTCATGGTGCCTATGGTACAGGGTATTAAGAATTTCCCAGGATCTTGTTTCTTTTGAGGTAGAGTTTGCTGAACCCGTGTATCTAGTTAACTAATGAGCAAGGGAGGTTCACCTTCCCAAGTCTCATTACCAAACAACTTGGCATTTAGCTTCATGATAGCTCCTAGATATTGAGAAACTTGCTCTCCAGTCATATCTTCATCCTCTTCTGAGGAAGAATAGTCTTCAGAGCTCATGAATGGCAGAAGGAGATTTACTGGAATCTCTATGGTCTCTATATGAGCCTCAGATTCCTTTAGGTCTTCAATTGGGAACTCCTTCTTGCTTGAGAGACGTCCCAGGAGGTCTTCCTCTCTAGGATTTTCATCCTTCTCCTTCCTTGTGCATTCGGCCATATTGATTACATCAATGGCCTTGCACTCTCCTCTTGGATTTTCTTCTGTATTGCTTGTTAGAGTATTGGGAGGAGTTTCAGTGACTTTCTTACTCAGCTGGCCCACTTGTGCCTCCAAATTTCTGATGGAGGACCTTATTTCACTCATGAAACTTAAAGTGGCCTTAGACAGATCAGAGACTAAATTTGCTAAATTAGAGGGGCTCTGCTCATAATTCTCTGTCTGTTGCTGAGAAGATGATGGAAAAGGCTTGTTATTGCTTAGCATGTTTCTTCCACCATTATTAAAGCCTTGTTGAGGCTTTTGTTGATCCTTCCATGAGAAATTTGGATGATTTCTCCATGATGAATTATAGGTGTTTCCATAAGGTTCACCCATGTAATTTATCTCTGCTATTGCAGGGTTCTCAGGATCGTAAGCTTCTTCAGAAGCTGCCTCTTTAGTACTGTTGGATGCATTTTGCCATCCATTCAGACTTTGAGAGATCATGTTGACTTGCTGAGTCAACACTTTGTTCTGAGCCAATATGGCATTCAGAGCATCAATTTCAAGAACTCCCTTCCTTTGAGGCATCCCATTATTCACGGAATTCCTCTCAGAAGTGTACATGAATTGGTTATTTGCAACCATGTCAATAAGTTCTTGAGCTTCTGCAGGTGCTTTCTTTAGGTGAATGGATCCACCTGCAGAATGGTCCAATGAAATTTTGGAAAACTCAGATAGACCATAATAGAATATATCTAATATGGTCCATTCTGAAAACATGTCAGAAGGACACTTTTTGGTCATCTGCTTGTATCTTTCCCAAGCTTCATAAAGGGATTCACCATCTTTTTGTTTGAAGGTCTGAACATCCACTCTAAGCTTGCTCAGCTTTTGAGGAGGAAAGAATTTATCCAAGAAGGCCGTGACCAGCTTATCCCAGTAGTCCAGGCTATCTTTAGGTTGTGAGTCCAACCATGTTCTAGCTCTGTCTCTTATAGAAAAAGGGAAAAGCATGAGCCTGTAGACTTCAGGATCTACTCCATTCGTCTTTACAGTCTCACAAATCTGCAAGAACTCAGTTAAAAACTGGTAAGGATCTTCAGATGGAAGTCCATGAAACTTGCAGTTCTGTTGCATTAGAGCAACTAATTGAGGTTTCAGCTCAAAATTGTTTGCTCCAATGGCCGGAATGGAGATGCTTCTTCCATTAAATTTGGAAGTTAGTTTAGTGAAATCACCAAGCATCCTCCTTGCATTATTGTTGTTGGGTTCGGCTGCCATCTCTTTTTCTTGTTCGAAAATTTCAGAAAGGTTGTCTCTGGATTGTTGTAATTTAGCTTCTCTTAATTTCCTCTTCAGAGTCCTTTCAGGTTCAGGATCAGCTTCAATAAGAATGCCTTTTTCCTTGTTCCTGCTCATATAGGGAAGAAGAGAACAAGAAAAGAAAGAGGAATCCTCTATGTCACAATATAGAGATTCCTTTATGTTAGTAGAAGAAGAAAGGGAATAGGAGTGAAGAAGAATGAATAGGTAGGGGCAGTGATTTGAGATGAAGAGAGGTGAAGAGAAGTGTTAGTAAATAAATAAATAAATAGAAGAAGGGGAGAGGGAAGAAATTTCGAAAATAAATTTGAAAAGAAGTTAAATGATTTTCGAAAATAAAAGATAAGATAGAATTAAAATTAAAACAATTAATTAATTAAAAAGAATTTTTGAAAAAGGGATGAGATATTTTCGAAAATTAGAGAGGGAAAAGTAGTTAGGTGGTTTTGAAAAAGATAAGAAACAAACAAAAAGTCAAATAGTTAGTTGAAAAAGATATTAAAATCAAATTTGAAAAGATAAGAAGATAAGAAGTTAGATAAGATATTTTGAAATTAAATTTTTGAAAAAGATAAAATTTTAAAAAAGACATGATATAAAAGATAAGATAAGATAGACTTAATTTTTAAAATTAAAATTAATTACTTAACTAACAAGAAATTAAAAGATAAGATTCTAGAATTTAAAGATTGAACCTTTCTTAACAAGAAAGTAACAAACTTCAAATTTTTGAATCAATCATATTAATTGTTAGCATAATTTTCAAAAATTTGAAATAAAATTAAGAAGAAGATTTTTGAAAAATAATTTTCAAAATTTTTGAAAAAATAGAAAAAATGAAAAAGATATGATTTTTGAAAAAGATTTTGAAAAGATAAGATTTTTAAAATTGAAAATTTGACTTGACTTACAAGAAATAACTAATTTTTAAATTTTTTCACTAAGTCAACTCAAATTTTCGAAAGTTTGGAAAGAAATAAGGAAAAGATATTTTTTTGATTTTTGAATTTTTGATGAGAAGAGAGAAAAATACAAAAATGACTCACAACATGAAAATTATGAATCAAAACTCATGGTGCATGCAAGAACACTATGAATGTCAAGATGAACACCAAGAACACCTTGAAGATCATGATGAACATCAAGAACATAATTTTGAAAATTTTTGATGCAAAGAAAACATGCAAGACACCAAACTTAGAAATCTTTAATGCATGGACTCTAACAAACGAAAAATGCATATGATAAACAACAAACAACACAAAACAAGAAAATCATCAAGATCAAACAAGAAGACTTACCAAGAACAACTTGAAGATCATGAAGAGCACTATGAATGCATGGAATTTTTGAAAAAAAATAATGTGTAAATTTTAAAAAACATGCAATTGACACCAAACTTAAAAATTGACTCAAGACTCAAACAAGAAACATAAAATATTTTTGATTTTTATGATTTTATGAGTTTTTTGTATTTTTATTATTATTTATTTTTTTCGAAAATTATATTTTTGAAAAACAAAAATAAAGAAAAATTTTTGAAAGATTTTTGAAAACTTTTTTTTGAAAAGAAAATAAAAAGAAAATTACCTAATCTGAGCAACGAGATGAACCGTCAGTTGTCCATACTCGAACAATCCCCGGCAACGGCACCAAAAACTTGGTGGACGAAATTGTGATCATCAACAATGGCTCCAATGACTTGGTAGCTCTCACACGTGAATTACACGTAGTCACAACTCCGCACAACTAACCAGCAAGTGCACTGGGTCGTCCAAGTAATACCTTACGTGAGTAATGGTCGATCCCACGGAGATTGTTGGTATGAAGCAAGCTATGGTCATCTTGTAAATCTCAGTCAGGTGGATTTAACTAATTTAAGAGATTATTAGTTTAAATTAAAATAATAAAATAAACAAAAAATAAAGATAAAGTTACTCATGTAATCCAATGGTGGAAATTTCAGATAGGTGCATGGAGGTGCTGTGTTCCTTCCGAATCTCTACTTTCTTATTACATTCATCCAATCCTTCTTACTCCTTTCCATGGCAAGCTGTATGTAGGGCATCACCATTGTCAATGGCTACATCTCATCCTCTCAGTGAAAAAGGTCCAAATGCTCTGTCACAGCACGGCTAATCATCTGTCGGTTCTCAATCAGGTTGGAGTAGAATCCAGTGATTCTTTTTCGTCTGTCACTAACGCCCAACCTTCATGAGTTTGAAGCTCGTCGCAGTCATTCAATCCCGGAATCCTACTCGGAATACCACAGACAAGGTTAGACTTTCCGGATTCCCATGAATGCCGCCATCAATTCTAGCTTATACCACAAAGATTCTGATTAAGGAATCCAAGAGATATGCGCCCGGCCTAAGGTAGAACGGAAGTGGTTGTCAGTCACGCGCGTTCATAGGTGAGAATGATGATGAGTGTCACGGATCATCACATTCATCAAGTTGAAGTGCAACAAATATCTTAGAATAGGAATAAGTCGAATTGAATAGAAAATAATAGTAATTGCATTAAAACTTGAGGTACAGCAGAGCTCCACACCATTAATCTATGGTGTGTAGAAACTCCACCGTTGAAAATACATAAGTGAAAGAGGTTCAGGCATGGCCGAATGGCCAGCCCCCAAAAACGTGATCAATAGTCTCCTAAGATGAATAATAAAATAAAACTGAGACCAAAGATATCTAATACAATAGTAAACTATCCTATTTATACTAAACTAGCTACTAGGGTTTACAGAAGTAAGTAATTGATGCATAAATCCACTTCCAGGGCCCACTTGGTGTATGTTTGGGCTGAGCTTGATCTATCCACGAGCTGAGGCTTCTTTTGGAGTTGAACGCCAAGTTGTAATGTGTTTTGGGCGTTCAACTCCGGTTCATGACGTGTTTCTGGCGTTTGACTCCAGACAGCAACATGAAACTGGCGTTGAGCGCCAGTTTATATTGTCTAATTACGAATAAAGTATAGACTATTATATATTGCTGGAAAGCTCTGGATGTCTAATTTCCAACGCCATTAAGAGCGCGCCATTTAAAGTTCTGTAGCTCCAGAAAATCTATTTTGAGTGCAGGGAGGTCAGATTCCAACAGCATCAGCAGTCCTTTGTCAGCCTTTTATCAGAGTTTTGCTCAGGTCCCTCAATTTCAGCCAGAAAATACCTGAAATTACAGAAAAATACATAAACTCATAGTAAAGTCCAGAAATGTGAATTTAACATAAAAACTAATGAAAACATCCCTAAAAGTAGCTAGATCATACTAAAAACTACCTAAAAACAATGCCAAAAAGCGTATAAATTATCCGCTCATCACTCCGCTTTAGCATTGGCTAACCAAAATGACAATATCCAATGCAAGGATGCACAACAGGTCATTGAATTGATCTGCCAAGGTTATGGGTTCCACCGGTTAAAAGAGCACCCTGCACCATTCCTATTAGTGTCTACATCACAAGCTTAACACAAAATCTACATCGTTCAAATTCTTTAATGTATATCTGAATGGCTCTGCACACTTACATAGCGCTATGCTAGTAAAATGGCTTGTCATACCTGAAAACTTTCCACAATTATAATACAAAGCTGACAAAAGAGGAAATGGCACTGACATAAGCATAAAGTACTCGTCTTTTATACCTTCCTTAAGGACCAATGTGATAGTGGCTAGAGTAAAACCCTGAAAATTAATAAATACTTAAATAATAAATTAATTATTATTTAAAAAAGTTATAAAATTTAATTTGATAATTTAGAAGAGTAGAAATAATTAAAATACAAATTTTAACATTAATTTTAAAAAAATTAGTTCAACAGTAGGCCAACGACCGAACCCAAGGCCCAATATATAAACCAAGCAAATCAGCTCTTTTTTTCGAAAATCAATTGAGTTCTACACTGAAACAAAGGGGGAAGAACACGAGGAAACCCCAAACTCTTACTCAAATTTCAATTCACCATATCTTCCAATCAAAAATTTCGATCGTTGCACCATTTGTGGCCACGCGATCATCGCGTCGAGCACTGTAAAACCCATCAAACAAAGTGGTAAGTACTTTGCTATTTCTTACTCAGCCTTCCTCCTTACAATTTCAAAAATTTGGGTTTTGATCTTGAGAGATTATGTGATTTTGGTGTTTTAGAATTCAATTAGTTTTGGGAAATTACTGGATCTTATCCCAAATAACCCTGGGTATGGTGAAGAATCCTTAAATCTTGTGAATTATTGATAATTATGAACTCTATGTTGATTTTGAGTCATATTATTTGGTATTAGATTAAATTGTATGTGTTGGGATCAAATTGATAGTATTGGAGGCTTGAGATTGAACCTTAGGAGCTGAGTTGGTCATTGGTGAGAAATTGGAGCTTTGAAGCCTGTGGAACAAAGGAATTTTGAGGTGTCCGAGCATTAGGGAGAAATTGGCCAAGGTATGATTTTGGTTTCTCGTAGATAACGTGTAATGTAACGTGGAAACATAGTCTAGTTAACTATAGGTTAAGTTGAACTATGAGGACTTGTTAAAGCTTAGTAACTTTGGTGAAAATATTGAAATTGATTATGAGCATGTTTGAACAATGATGATGATAGTTTGATGAAAAATATAGGGCATGCGTACGTAGACACATGCATATGTATGCAAGAATTCCTTATGTTTCAACACCTTCACGTACGCATGGGGTGGACGCGTACGCGAGTTTGGCTAATTTTGTAAATATGCATACACATGATGCATGCATACGCGAGAATGCCTAATTCTCAACACATGCGTATGCGACGATGTGAATTCGTACGTGAACCTCCCCTTTATTTTGAACACCCGCGTATGTGGGAGGTGCTCGTATACACGAGTTTGGCAGAATTACATCCATGTGTATGCATGGGGTGGCATGCATATGCATGACCACCCTGTTTTGGAAAAGTTGTGTTTTGTGATTTAAACATGTTTTCTAGCTTCTAAACCTCTATAGTTACCTTCTAAAGTCCCAAATTTAGTTCTTAACACTACTAGAAAACTAGTTATTACAGACGGAATTTGCGAGAGATTTTTTGTCGGAAACAAAAAAAATGAATTAGCATAAATTACAGACGAAAAAATGAATTCTTCAATAATTATGTCAGAAAAATTAAATTTTTTTGTGGGAAATGGTTACCAACGAAAAATCTGTCTGTAATTAAATAAATAAAAATGCTATGTTTTATTAAATTATTACAGAAAGTAAATCTATATGTAATTTAAAATATTCCGTTGGAAATATTGAGCTAAACCTAGGGTTGCCCGAGCTCCATTAACAGCACACAAATCAAACGAGCTAAACCTAGCATTCTCCTCTCCAT
This sequence comes from Arachis hypogaea, assembly GCF_003086295.3. Taxonomy (NCBI): domain Eukaryota; kingdom Viridiplantae; phylum Streptophyta; class Magnoliopsida; order Fabales; family Fabaceae; genus Arachis; species Arachis hypogaea. The sequence continues at coordinate 44,183,317 of NC_092039.1, forward strand.
CGACGAGCTTCTTCTTCTCCTTTCCTCACCCATAGCGCCACCGCCGGCCACCCTAACTGTTGCAGCTACTTTCTCCTTCTTTTCCTCTTTTTTAAACACTGAATTAGTAGAAACAGCCCCTGTCTCTCTCGTTCTTTCTCGTTCGCAGAACAAAGCAAGCTCAAGCTCCACTATCGCCGTGCCTCTTTCTCTCCTTTTATCCGCTTTAGTTTTGGCTCGCATATCTTCTCAGCGCTATAGCCATCATCTCCTTCGCGCAAGCCCTAGCTCCATGGTGACCAAAATTGGTTCCACCTCTCTTTTTCCCCTTGTTCGAACCGTAGAGACCTGGGCATCCTTCTTTTTCTCTGCCCTATTTTGATTGTCTCTGCTTCCAGGTTTTGGTTTCAAAATTCTTTTAATTTTTGTTGAGTTCAATTAATTTTTAGTTAGTTTGATTTTAGTAATTAGTTTAGTTAGATTTGTTTTTTGATTTGTGAATTTTTAGGTTGTTAAAATAGGATTAGATTAGGTTTTGATTCTGAATAGCTGAGAAATGTTTAGATTGTTAATCTGGATTGCTGAACATTGCTGAACATTGTTAATATGAGCTTGATGAATGCTATAGTTGTCTAGAATAGAAATTTAATTCAGTTAATGGCTTCTTCTCTAGTAATGCTTCTTCTCGGTAGTTTTGCATTTGGAGTATTAGCAGAATTTTCATTTTGCTTATTTAATTATTCAATTTGTGTTTGTGATTTTGTGACTGTGTGTGTGATAAACCCTGTTTTTGGGGTTTATCTTGCATGGATTTTGAGTGCTTTATCGATGTTCTTACACACTTATTCATATAAAATGCATGGTTTTGTGTTTCTTCCCTAATTTGGCCTCATGATTAATAACATGCTTCTTTTACACTAAATATATTACATTTTAATCGTCTTCTATTACCATTCGATGCCGTGATCTGTTTGTTAAGTGATTTCAGAGTTTATAGGGCAAGGATGGCCTAGAAGAGAGGAAGGAAGCATGCATAAATGGAAGGAGCATGGAAATTGGAGCTTTAGAGTTTAAGCATTGACGCATACGCGTGCCTTATGCGTACCATGGTTGTGCGCTACTGGGATTGGCGCGAAGAAGCCAAAGCTAGAAGCCGGCACATTCGCATGGCTGAGCCAGGACCTCATAGATGCGCATGCGTGCTTTATGCATGCGCGTGGATCGTAAAACCCTAGGGTCGCGCATGCGTGCTGTATGCCTACGCGTCGGTGCTCGCACGTGATTTTTAAGTGAAAACGTGCTTGGCGATTTCACCGAGGCTGTGGGGCCGAATCTGAACCAACTTTGGCGCTAAAACACTTAAGAGGACCAAGATATGAAGGGATTCTCATTCATTCACACATTTAGATATTTTTAGTTAGTTTTTGGAAGTTACATTTTGTAGAGAGAGAAACTCTAACTTCTCTCTAGGGTTTTTGCTTCTCAATTCGGAATTCTCTTGGATCCATTGGTGAGATCTATTGTCAATTCAATTCTACATTGCTTTAAGTTGTAGATCTAATTCTCCTACTCTCAATTTAGTTCTTGTTGTTCAAGTTACTTGTGGATCTTAGATTTGGATATTGTCACTTTGATTTTCAGCAATGCATTGAAGTATTTCATATTCATAGTTGTTAATTGTTTGATTGTTGTTAATCTCTTGTAGTGGATATCTTTGATTTCAGGTTTATTCTCAATTTTACAATGTCTTTCATCCTTGCTCACCAAGTGTTTGAGAAAATGCCAAGTTTAGCTATGGAGTAGACTTTTCATTCTTGGCTTGGGGGTTGAGATATTGGAGACACTTGAATTATCAATGTCCTTTGTTGATTATCAATTGGAAATTGCTAATTGGTTTGAATGTTACTAAAGCTAGACTTCCCTAGGGTTAGACTAGGACTTGAGAACTCAAATTGATTACTTTCACTTGACTTTCCTTCTTAGTAGAGGTTAACTAAGTGAAGCAATAACTAATTATGGTCACAATTGATGGAGATGATGATGATAGGAAGTCCAATTCTCACTCCTAGCCAAGGCTTTTCTATTGCTTGATTGTCATTCACACTATTAGCTTGTTCCTTTCTTGCATTAAACTCCAAAATACCAATACAACTTCTAACCAATGATGTGCATCTTGGAGCACTCCTAGGGAGAACGATTCGGGACTAATACTTTCGGTTATTGATTTTTGATTGTGGTGACACAATTTCTTTGTTTGATGTGGAATTACGTGTTGGTTTAGACTATACCTGGTGCACGAAATTGTGATCTCAATGGCACCAACAACTTGGTATGCACAATTGTAATCTCAACTCTTTTTCACAACTTTGCACAACTAACCAGCAAGTGCACTGGGTCGTCCAAGTAATAAACCTTACGTGAGTAAGGGTCGATCCCACGGAGATTGTCGGCTTGATGCAAGCTATGGTCATCTTGTAAATCTCAGTCAGGTGGATTCAAATGGTTATGGAGTTTTAATAATTTAAAAGATAAATAAGCATAAAATAAAGATAGAGATACTTATGTAATTCATTGGTGGGAATTTCAGATAAGCGTACGGAGGTGCGTTATTCCTTCTGAATCTCTGCTTTCCTACTGCCTTCGTCCAATCCTTCATACTCCTTTCCATGGCAAGCTATATGTTGGGTGTCACCATTGTCAATGGCTACTTCCCGTCCTCTCAGTGAAAATGGTCCTCTACAGTTTCTGTACGGCTAATCAACTGTCGAATTTCTTGTCTCGGATAAAAAATACCATGCACAGATATCGTATGGCTAATTAGCTGTTGGTTCTCGATCATGTAGGAATAGGATTACTATCCTTTTGCGTCTGTCACCACGCCCTACAATCGCGAGTTTGAAGCTCGTCATAGTCATCCCATCCCAGATCCTACACGGAATACCACAGACAAGGTTTAGACTTTTCGGATCTCAGGAATGCTGCCAATGGATTCTAGCTTATACCACGAAGATTCTAAACTCGGATTCAAATGCCCCATTCTCAGAGGGGATTCGATGTGACTCGTTGATTAGAAATCCAAGAGATATACATTCAAGCTTGTTTTCATGTGGAACGGAAGTGGTTGTCAATCACGCGTTCATAAGTGAGAATGGTGATAATTGTCACATAATCATCACATTCATCATGTTCTTGTATGCGAATGGATATCTTAGAATAAGAATAAGCATGAATTGAATAGAAGAACAATAGTACTTTGCATTAATACTCGAGGAACAGCAGAGCTCCACACCTTAATCTATGGTGTGTAGAAACTCCACCGTTGAAAATACATAAGTGATAATGGTGTTCATTGGCTTCGGCTCCAGAAGGGGAACCAGAATAACCAAGACATCGGAATAAGGACTAAATGTCCAAAGATGTCTAACACAATAGTAAAAAGTTCTATTTATACTAAACTAGTTACTAGGTGATGAGCGGATAATTTGTACACTTTTTGGCATTGTTTTTAGTATGTTTTTAGTATGTTCGAGTTAGTTTTTAGTATATTTTTATTAGTTTTTAGTTAAAATTCACTTTTCTGGACTTTACTATGAGTTTGTGTGTTTTTCTGTGATTTCAGGTATTTTCTGGCTGAAATTGAGGGACCTGAGCAAAAATCTGATTCAGAGACTAAAAAGGACTGCAGATGCTGTTGGATTCTGACTTCCCTGCACTCGAAGTGGATTTTCTGGAGCTACAGAAGCTCAATTGGCGCGCTCTTAATGGCGTTGGAAAGTAGACATCCTGGGCTTTCCAGCAATGTATAATAGTCTATACTTTTCCCGAGATTTGATGGCCCAAATTGGCGTTCCAAATCAGCTCAAGACTGCCCAGTGTTAAACGCCGGAACTGGCACAAGAATGGGAGTTAAACGCCCAAACTGGCACAAAAGCTGGCGTTTAACTCCAAGAGAAGTCTCTACACGAAAATGCTTCAATGCTCAGCCCAAGCACACACTAAGTGGGCCCGGAAGTGGATTTTTATGTCATTTACTCATCTCTGTAAACCCTAGGCTACTAGTTCTCTATAAGTAGGACCTTTTACTATTGAATTGGAATCTTTTGATCACTTTAGATCTTAGATCATTGGGAGGCTGGCCTCACGGCCATGCCTAGACCTTGTTCTTATGTATTTTCAATGGTGGAGTTTCTACACACCATAGATTAAGGTGTGGAGCTCTGCTGTACCTCGAGTATTAATGCAATTACTATTGTTCTTCTATTCAATTCGGCTTATTCTTGTTCTAAGATATCACTTGTTCTTCAACTTGATGAATGTGATGATCCGTGACACTCATCATCATTCTCACCTATGAACGTGTGCCTGACAACCACCTCCGTTCTACCTTAGATTGGGTGGATATCTCTTGGATTCTTTAACCGGAATCTTTGTGGTATAAGCTAGAATTGATGGCGGCATTCAAGAGAATCCGGAAGGTCTAAACCTTGTCTGTGGTATTCTGAGTAGGATTCAATGATTGAATGACTGTGACGAGCTTCAAACTCGCGATTGTGGGGCGTTAGTGACAGACGCAAAAGAATCCCTGGATTCTATTCCGACATGATCGAGAACCGACAGCTGAATAGCCGTGCCGTGACAGGGTGCGTTGAACATTTTCACTGAGAGGATGGGAGGTAGCCACTGACAATGGTGAAACCCTACATACAGCTTGCCATGGAAAGGAGTAAGAAGGATTGGATGAAGACAGTAGGAAAGCAGAGAGACGGAAGGGAACAAGCATCTTCATACGCTTATCTGAAATTCCCACCAATGAATTACATAAGTATCTCTATCTTTACCTTTATGTTTTATTCATCATTCATAACCATTTGAGTTTGCCTGACTAAGATTTACAAGGTGACCATAGCTTGCTTCATACCAACAATCTCTGTGGGATCGACCCTTACTCGCGTAAAGTTTATTACTTGGACGACCCAGTACACTTGCTGGTTAGTTGTGCGAAGTTGTGTTTATGCCATGGTATTGAACACCAAGTTTTTGTATTCATCACCGGGGATTATTTGAGTTGTGAAAAGTAGAGATCACAATTTCGTGCACCAAGTTTTTGGCGCCGTTGCCGGGGATTGTTCAAGTTTGGACAACTGACGGTTCATCTTGTTGCTTAGAATAGGTATTTTTCTTCAGAGTTCTTAAGAATGAATTGTTTCAAGGTGATGTTCTTATCATCACCAAAGCTGATTGATTTTCATCAATTTAGCTCTTGAATGCAATGTCCTACTGAAGCTTGTTCAGCCATGTCTAATTTCTTTAGACTGAAGCTTTAGACTAACATTGCCTGATTCCTGGAATTCTCATTAAGAATTTTGATACCTTTATTTTCTTTTTCCACTTAATTTTTGAAAAATCCAAAAAAATTTACAAAATCATAAAATTCAAAAATATTTCTTGTTTGAGTCTAGAGTCTCATGTTAAGTTTGGTGTCAATTGCATGTTTCTATTCTTTTTGCATTCATGCATGTGTCTTCATTAATCTTCAAGTTGTTATTGATGGTTTCATTGCCTGATTTTTAAATTCTCTTGACTTGAGTGTTTATGTGTCTCATATGCATTCTCATTTTGTTAGTGTCAGTAGTATACAAACTGCTAAGTTTGGTGTCTTGCATGCATTGTTATTTGATTTTAGTTGCATATTGATTATTCCTTATTATTAAAAATCCAAAAATATTTTTAATTTGTGTCTTTTCAAGTCAATAATACAGAGAATTGAAGATTCAGAACATACAGCAGAGGAATTATACAGAAAAAGCTGGGCGTTCAAAATGCCCAGTAAGGAAGACAAACTGGCGTTTAAACGCCAGCCAGGGTGCCTGGCTGGGCGTTTAACGCCCAAAAGGGTAGTGGTTTGGGAGTTAAACACCAGAATGTGCACCATTTTGGGCGTTTAACGCCAGGATGGCACAAGAAGAAAGATTTTGTTTTCAAATCAATTTTTTTTTGTTTTCAAAATCTTTTCAAAATCAAATCTTTTTCAAATCAAATCTTTTCAATCAAATCTTTTTCAAAATGAATTTCTTTCCATTTTCAAAAATACTTGCTATCAATTAATGATTTGATTCAACATTTCAAGTGTGTTGCCTTTTCTGTTGAGAAAGGTTTAATGTTTGAATCATATCTTTTCTTGTTAGCCAAGTTATTAATTTTTGAAATCAAATCTTTTTAAAATGTTTTTCAAATCATATCTTCTCAATCACATCTTTTTAAAACCAATCATATCTTCTTAACCACATCTTTTTCAAAATAGTTTTCAATCAAATCTTTTTTTCAAAATCTTTTTCAAAAATCACTTTACTTCTTTCTCAATCTTGGTTTTCGAAAATCAATTGAAGTTTTTCAAAATGTTTTTAAAATATTTTACTTAATTTTCGAAAATTTCTTCCCCTCTTCTCACATCCTTCTATTTATGGACTAACAGATAAGTTCGAATTTTCTAACTCTTCCTTCCATTTTTCTATTCCTCTGACACCTCAAGGAATCTCTATACTGTGACATAGAGGATTCCATATTTTCTTGTTCTCTTCTCTTTCATATGAGCAGGAGCAAAGACAAAAGCATTCTTGTTGAGGCTGATCCTGAACCTGAAAGGACCTTGAAGCGAAAGCTAAGAGAAGCTAAGGCACAATTCTCTGTAGAGGACCTAACAGAAATCTTCAAAGAAGAAGAACCCATGGCAGCCGAAAACAACAACAATGCCAACAATGCAAGGAAGGTGCTGGGTGACTTTACTGCACCTACTCCCGACTTCTATGGGAGAAGCATCTCTATCCCTGCCATTGGAGCAAACTACTTTGAGCTTAAGCCTCAATTAGTTTTTCTAATGCAACAGAATTGCAAGTTTCATGGACTTCCATTGGAAGATCCTCATCAGTTTTTAGCTGAATTCTTGCAAATCTGTGACACTGTCAAGACCAATGGGGTTGACCTTGAGGTCTACAGACTTATGCTATTCCCTTTTGCTGTAAGAGACAGAGCTAGGATATGGTTGGACTCACAACCTAAAGAAAGCCTGAACTCTTGGGAAAAGCTAGTCAATGCCTTCTTGGCAAAGTTCTTTCCACCTCAAAAATTGAGTAAGCTTAGAGTGGAAGTCCAAACCTTCAGACAGGAGGAAGGAGAATCCCTCTATGAAGCTTGGGAAAGATACAAACAATTAATCAGAAAGTGTCCCTCTGACATGCTTTCTGAATGAAGCATCATAGTTATTTTCTATGATGGTCTGTCTGAACTGTCCAAGATGTCTTTAGATAGCTCTGCCGGAGGATCTCTTCATCTGAAGAAGACGCCTGCAGAAGCTCAAGAGCTCATTGAAATGGTTGCAAATAACCAATTCATGTACACTTCTGAAAGGAATCCTGTGAACAATGGGACAAATCAGAAGAAAGGAGTTCTTGAGATTGACACTCTGAATGCCATATTGGCTCAGAACAAAATATTGACTCAGCAAGTCAATTTGATTTTTCAAGGTCTGTCTGGAATGCAAAATGCACCAGGCAGTACTAAGGATGCTTCATCTGAAGAAGAAGCTTATGATCCTGAGAACCCTTCAATGGAAGAGGTGAATTACATGGGAGAACCCTATGGAAACACCTATAATCCCTTATGGAGAATTCACCCAAATCTTTCATGGAAGGATCAACAAAGACCTCAACAAGGTTTCAACAATAATAATGGTGGAAGAAACAGGTTTAGCAATGGCAAGCCTTTTCCATCATCTTCTCAGCAACAGACAGAGAATTCTAAGCAGAACCACTCTGACTTAGCAACTATGGTCTCTGATCTAATCAAAACCACTCAAAGTTTCATGACTGAAACAAGGTCCTCCATTAGAAATTTGGAGGCACAAGTGGGTCAGCTGAGCAAGAAAATTACTGAACTCCCTCCTAGTACTCTTCCAAGCAATACAGAAGAAAATCCAAAAGGAGAGTGCAAGGCCATCAACATGGCCGAATTTGGAGAGGAGGGAGAGGCAGTGAACGCCACTGAGGAAGACCTCAATGGACGTCCACTGGCCTCCAATGAGTTCCCCAATGAGGAACCATGGGAATCTGAGGCTCCCACTGAGACCATAGAGATCCCATTGGATTTACTTCTGCCATTCATGAGCTCTGATGAGTATTCTTCTTCTGAAGAGGATGAATATGTCACTGAAGAGCAAGTTGCTAAATACCTTGGAGCAATCATGAAGCTAAATGACAAGTTATTTGGCAATGAGACTTGGGAGGATGAACCCCCTTTGCTCACCAAAGAACTGGATGACTCGTCTAGGCAGAAACTACCTCAAAAGAGACAAGATCCTGGGAAGTTCTCAATACCTTGTGCCATAGGCACCATGACCTTCAAGAAGGCCTTGTGTGACCTAGGGTCAAGTGTAAACCTCATGCCTCTCTCTGTAATGGAGAGGCTAGGGATCTTTGAGGTGCAAGCTGCAAAAATCTCACTAGAGATGGCAGACAATTCAAGAAAACAAGCTTATGGACTTGTAGAGGATGTTCTGGTAAAAGCTGAAGACCATTACATCCCTGCTGATTTCATAGTCCTAGAGACTGGGAAGTGCATGGATGAATCCATCATCCTTGGCAGACCCTTCCTAGCCACAGCAAAGGCTGTGATTGATGTTGATAGAGGAGAATTGATCATTCAAGTGAATGAAGAATCCTTTGTGTTTAAGACTCAAGAATATCCCTCTGTCACCATGGAGAGGAAGCATGAAGAGCTTCTCTCAAAACAGAGTCAAACAGAGCCCCCACAGTCAAACTCTAAGTTTGGTGTTGGGAGGCCACAACCAAATTCTAAGTTTGGTGTGGAACCCCCACATTCAAACTCTAAGTTTGGTGTTGGGAGGTTCCAACATTGCTCTGAGCATCTCTGAGGTTCCATGAGAGCCCACTGTCAAGCTACTGACATTAAAGAAGCGCTTGTTGGGAGGCAACCCAATGTTATATTTTATCTATTTTCCTTTGTTATTTTATGTTTTCTATAGGTTGATGATAATGAGAAGTCACAAAATCAATTGAAAAAGCAAAAACAGAATGAAAAACAGAAAGAAAAATAGCACACCCTGGAGGAAGATCTTGCTGGCGTTTAAACGCCAGTAAGGCTAGCAGATGGGCGTTTAACGCCCAGTCTGGCACCATTCTGGGCGTTTAACGCCAGAAAGGGTCACCAGACTGGCGTTAAACGCCAGAAAAGGGCAAGAAGTTGGCGTTAAACGCCAGAAATGGGCACCATCCCGGCGTTTAACGCCAGAATTGGCATGAAGAGCAATTTTGCTCGCCACTTGGTGCAGGGATGACTTTTCCTTGACACCTCAGGATCTATGAACCCCACAGGATCCCCACCTACCCCACCACTCTCTCTCTTCTTCACCCATTCACCATTCACCTCAACACCTCTTCCCCAAAACCCTTCACCTATCAAATCCCATCTTTCTCTTCACTACTCACATCCATCATTCATAAAACCCCACCTACCTCACCATTCAAATTCAAAACACTTTCCCTCCCAAACCCACCCTCCCATAGCCGAACCCTACCCCTCTCTCCACTCCTATATAAACCCATCTTCACTCCTTCATTTTCACACAACCTAAACACTACTTCTCCCCCTTTGGCCGAACCACAAAGCCATCTCCATCTCCTTCATTTCTTCCTCTTCTACTCTCTTCTTTCTTCTTTTGCTCGAGGACGAGCAAACCTTTTAAGTTTGGTGTGGTAAAAGCATTGCTTTTTGTTTTTCCATAACCATTTATGGCATCCAAGGCCGGAGAAACCTCTAGAAAGAGGAAAGGGAAGGCAAAAGCTTCTACCTCCGAGTCATGGGAGATGGAAAGATTCATCTCAAGGGTGCATCAAGACCACTTCTATGAAGTTGTGGCCTTGAAGAAGGTGATCCCCGAGGTCCCTTTCAAACTCAAAAAGAGTGAATATCCGGAGATCCGACATGAGATCCGAAGAAGAGGTTGGGAAGTTCTTACCAACCCCATTCAACAAGTCAGAATCTCAATGGTTCAAGAGTTCTATGCCAATGCATGGATCACCAAGAACCATGATCAAAGTGTGAACCCGGACCCAAAGAATTGGCTTACTATGGTTCGGGGGAAATACTTGGATTTTAGTCCAGAAAATGTAAGGTTGGCATTCAACTTACCCATGATGCAAGGAGATGAACATCCTTACACTAGAAGGGTCAACTTTGATCAAAGGTTGGACCAATTCCTCACAGTCATTTGTGAAGAGGGCGCCCAATGGAAGAGTGATTCAAGAGGGAAGCCGGTTCAACTGAGGAGGCATGACCTCAAGCTCGTAGCTAGAGGATAGTTGGAGTTTATCCAACGCTCAATCATTTCGACTAGCAACTGGTCCGAAGTTACTATAGACCGGGCTATCATGATTCATAGCATCATGATTGGAGAAGAAATAGAAGTTCATGAGGTTATATCCCAATAACTTTATAAGGTGGCGGACAAGTCCTCTACCTTGGCAAGGTTAGCCTTTCCTCATCTCATTTGTCACCTCTGTTATTCAGTTGGAGTTGACATAGAGGGAGACATCCCCATTGATGAGGACAAACCCATCACTAAGAAGAGGATGGAGCAAACAAGAGACCCCTCTCATCATCAAATCCCTGAGATGCCTCAAGGGATGCACTTTCCTCCACAAAACTATTGGGAGCAACTGAACACCTCCCTAGGAGAATTGAGTTCCAACATGGGACAACTAAGGGTGGAGCACCAAGAACACTCCATCCTCCTCCATGAAATTAGAGAAGATCAAAGAATCATGAGAGAGGAGCAACAAAGGCAAGGAAGAGACATTGAGGAGCTCAAGCACTCCATAGGATCTTCAAGAGGAAGAACAAGCCGCCATCACTAAGGTGGACCCGTTCTTTAATTTCCTTGTTCTTTATTTTCTGTTTTTCGAAAAATCATGCTTATGTTTATCTATGTTTGTGTCTTGTGATCATTAGTGTCTTAGTGTCTATGCCTTAAAGTTATGAATGTCCTATGAATCCATCACCTTTCTTGAATGAAAAATGTTCTTAATTGAAAAAGAGAAGAATTGCATGAATTTTGAATTTTATACCAGATTAATTATTTTGATGTGGTGGCAATACTTTTGTTCTCTGAATGTATGCTTAAACAGTGCATATGTCTTTTGAATTTGTTGTTCATGAATGTTGGCTCTTGAAAGAATGATGAAAAAGGAGACATGTTACTGAGGATCTGAAAAATCATAAAAATGATTCTTGAAGCAAGAAAAAGCAGTGAATTCAAAAAAAAAAAGAGAAGGAGAAAAACGAAAAAAGGGAGAAAAGAAAACGAAAAAAAAAGAAAGAAATAAAGTTGTGATCCAAGGCAAAAAGAGTGTGCTTAAGAACCCTGGACACCTCTAATTGGGGACTCTAGCAAAGCTGAGTCACAATCTGAAAAGGTTCACCCAATTATGTGTCTGTGGCATGTATGTATCCGGTGGTAATACTGGAAGACAAAGTGCTTTGGGCCACGGCCAAGACTCAATAAGTAGCTGTGTTCAAGAATCATCATACTTAACTAGGAGAATCAATGACACTATCTGGATTCTCAGTTCCTAAAGAAGCCAATCATTCTGAATTTCAATGGATAGAGTGAGATGCCAAAACTGTTCAGAGGCAAAAAGCTAAAAGCCCCGCTCATCTAATTAATACTGATCTTCATAGATGTTTTTGGAATTCATTGTATATTCTCTTCTTTTTATCTTATTTGATTTTCAGTTGCTTGAGGACAAGCAACAATTTAAGTTTGGTGTTGTGATGAGCGGATAATTTGTACGCTTTTTGGCATTGTTTTTAGTATGTTTTTAGTATGTTCTAGTTAGTTTTTAGTATATTTTTATTAGTTTTAGTTAAAATTCACTTTTCTGGACTTTACTATGAGTTTGTGTGTTTTTCTGTGATTTCAGGTATTTTCTGGCTGAAATTGAGGGACCTGAGCAAAAATCTGATTCAGAGACTAAAAAGGACTGTAGATGCTATTGGATTCTGACCTCTCTGCACTCGAAGTGGATTTTCTGGAGCTATAGAAGCCCAATTGGTGCGCTCTTAACGGCGTTGGAAAGTAGACATCCTGGGCTTTCCAGCAATTTTTAATAGTCCATACTTTGCCCGAGATTTGATGGCCCAAATCGGTGTTCCAAATAAGCTCAAGACTGCCCGGCGTTAAACGCCGGAACTGGCACAAAAATGGGAGTTAAACGCCCAAACTGACACAAAAGCTGGCGTTTAACTCCAAGAGAAGTCTCTACACGAAAATGCTTCAATGCTCAGCCCAAGCACACACCAAGTGGGCTCGGAAGTGGATTTTTATGTCATTTACTCATCTCTGTAAACCCTAGGCTACTAGTTCTCTATAAGTAGGACCTTTTACTATTGTATTGGAATCTTTTGATCACTTTAGATCTTAGATCATTGGGAGGCTGGCCTCACGGCCATGCCTAGACCTTGTTCTTATGTATTTTCAATGGTGGAGTTTCTACACACCATAGATTAAGGTGTGGAGCTCTGCTGTACCTCGAGTATTAATGCAATTACTATTGTTCTTCTATTCAATTCGGCTTATTCTTGTTCTAAGATATCACTTGTTCTTCAACTTGATGAATGTGATGATCCGTGACACTCATCATCATTCTCACCTATGAACGTGTGCCTGACAACCACCTCCGTTCTACCTTAGATTGGGTGGATATCTCTTGGATTCTTTAACCGGAATCTTCGTGGTATAAGCTAGAATTGATGGCGGCATTCAAGAGAATCCGGAAGGTCTAAACCTTGTCTGTGGTATTCTGAGTAGGATTCAATGATTGAAAGACTGTGACGAGCTTCAAACTCGCGATTGTGGGGCGTTAGTGACAGACGCAAAAGAATCACTGGATTCTATTCCGACATGATCGAGAACCGACAGCTGAATAGCCGTGCCGTGACAGGGTGCGTTGAACATTTTCACTGAGAGGATGGGAGGTAGCCACTGACAACGGTGAAACCCTACATACAACTTGCCATGGAAAGGAGTAAGAAGGATTGGATGAAGACAGTAAGAAAGCAGAGAGACGGAAGGGACCAAGCATCTTCATACGCTTATCTGAAATTCCCACCAATGAATTACATAAGTATCTCTATCTTTACCTTTATGTTTTATTCATCATTCATAACCATTTGAGTTTGCCTGACTAAGATTTACAAGGTGACCATAGCTTGCTTCACACCAACAATCTCTGTGGGATCGACCCTTACTCGCGTAAAGTTTATTACTTGGACGACCCAGTACACTTGCTGGTTAGTTGTGCGAAGTTGTGTTTATGCCATGGTATTGAACACCAAGTTTTTGGATTCATCACCGGGGATTATTTGAGTTGTGAAAAGTAGAGATCACAATTTCGTGCACCACTAGGGTTACAGAAACAAGTAAATAATGCAGAAATCCACTTTCGGGGCCCACTTAGTGTGTGCTTGTGCTGAGTATTGAAGCTTCCACGTGTAGAGGCCTTCCTTGGAGTTAAATGCCAGTTTGTAACTTGTTTCTGGCGTTTGACTCTAGCTTGCAACGTATTTCTGGCGTTTAGGGTAGAAAGGTGGCACTGAACACCAGTTTGCGTCGTCTGAACTCGGGCAAAGTATGGACTATTATATATTTCTTGAAAGCCCTGGATGTCTACTTTCCAACACAATTAAGAGTGCGCCATTTGAGTTTCTGTAACTCCAAAAATCCCATTTCTTGTGCAGGGAGGTCAGAATGCAATAGTCTCTGCAGTCCTTTGTCAGCCTCTAAATCAGATTTTTGCTCAGGTCCCTCAATGTCAGCCAGAAAGTACCTGAAATCACAAAAAACACACAAACTCATAGTAAAGTCCAAAAATGTGAATTTTGCTTAAAAACTAATAAAAATATACTAAAAACAAAGCCAAATAGCGTATAAATTATTCGATCATCAATACCCACGATTGGATTTATTGATAAAATTCTAAACCGGCAAAAAATCTCTCATCAGTATAGTCAGTTTAAAATTATGAATTGTTGATCTAATCGCAATAGGTTTTTCTCTTTTATTTCTTTTTATATATATATTTTTTATCTTTTGGTGCTTTTCAGTTTGAAACTAAATAATGAACATGACATACTTGTAACTATTTGTAAATTATGATAACTTCCAGTTTCAATGTGTTAACATTCAACCTTAACCCCCCCAATTTTATCTATTTGTTCAGTTGTTTCGAAATCTGTTTATGTTCTTTGGATCAGGACATTCTTTCAACCTTCTTCAGTTCTTTAGTTTTGTTAATGTTAACCCTTTTTTGGTGTGTTCTGGTCTTGGTTTTGCTTTTGTTTCTTTTTCCTTTTCCAGATTATGGTTGTGTTATAATTTATCTAGGTATGCTATAAATTTTGTTGAATATTTCTCTGGATTATGGGAAATGCAGGTAAATGGGAATCATTTCAAGGAAGATCTTTCCGGCATGTGGAAGCATGTGTGTTTGCTGTCCTGCACTGAGGTCAAGATCACGACAACCGGTCAAGCATTACTGAAAGCTTCTTGCTGATATCTTCCCCAAATCCCCTGTTAGTCTCTTATATATCAAACTCTTTTCTTTTGAAATTTTGATTAGTTACCCCGTTGACCTCATTTTTTTAGCTACATTGTTGCTAGTTTTAGGTGATGCCCCTTATTTTACCAATCAATTAACTTTGCCAGAAATGTATATATTATTATGTAACTAAAGACATAGGTTTGGCTTGGTAAAAATTTTATTTTTCGAAGAATATGAGAAATTAAGAATTATTATTATTATTATTTTATGTAATGTTAATTTATCACATTTTTTTACTAGCCTAGGAAATAGGTGCTTGTAGATAAAAGTTTTTATAAAAATAATATTCTAACTCTCTCTCTCTCTCTCTCTCTCATTACACAGTAGTTGATTGTTAGCAGACTAATTTGTGTGTTTGCTTAGAGATTTTTAGTCCAATCCCTTCAACTTTTTGCTTGGAGTTCAGGTTAGTGCAATTCTTGTGTTGTAAACTTCATTGATTTCTAGGGTATTGTATGATAAATGAAATATTGTATGATAAATGAAATATTAATTTCAACCAAAGTTTAGTTTTGTGGTTAGTCAAACTAAACCGAAATAGTTTCTATTTGAGAAAGTTGTTCAATGTTCTTTGTATTGTAATTTTGTCACTCAATCTAAGTAGGTTCAGTTACTCAAAATCAATTCATTCAACTGGAGGTTTGTGGATTTCTTTAATCACAATGACTTACTGAGTAATGATTGAAACATTCATCCTCATTGCTGATGTAGCATTCTTGTTTCTGTATTTTAACTTTTAAGAAGTCCCTTTGGGGTTTCTTTTATATCAGACAAAACATTAAAATGATTGTGAGTATGTTATAACATTTTACACTTCCACCCCATAGTTGTTTATAGTTTAACATAGTTGAATTGATCCAAAGTTTCTTTCTTATAGGCTAAGATCTTCCATTATGGTTCTATTAGTCTTATTACCGAACCGTGCAAATCAGCACACATTGCTACTGCAAAAGCTGCGAAAGATGCTGGTGTAGTTCTATCTTATGACCCTAACTTGAGGCTTCCTTTATGGCCTTCTACAGAGAATGCTAGAGAAGGAATTTTGAGTATATGGAAAACTGCCGATATCATTAAGGTTCTTCTTAGTCTTTTTAGTTTCCAATAGACTTTTTGTTTTCTTTTTCCAGAACACAGATTACTACTGGTGACCAAAGTCCTAAACAACCAGTCTGATTATTATCTTTCAGATAAGTGAAGAAGAGATTTCTTTTTTTACAAAAGGCGAAGATTGATACGATGATGCTGTTGTTCGTAAACTATCCATCCAAACCTCAAGCTGCTTCTTGTTACTGAAGGTGCAGATGGTTGCCACTATTACACCAAGGTAACCCTTCAAAAGAGGCAACATAATCATCTAAACTTAGTTTCAAATTATCTAATACTTGTTTTTAGCCACCCTCTTGTGTATCTTCAAAGGCGGTGCCTGTAACAAGTAACAACTCACTTGTTTCTGCACATATTCTTGTCAGCTTTAAAATTGAAAACAGGTTATTTGACTTATTTCTAGCACTATAGATGTATAAACCATTCTTAAGAGTTCGGTTATCTAGGAAATACCACATAAAACTATTAGAAATAAGGCTTGCCATTTATTTTATTTTTTAAAGTTGCAAAGGTTAATTTATTAATTCCCATGTTCCAAATCTAGCAGCCTTATTAGTTGGAATGAAAATCATATAAACAATATCAGAGATGTCTCATTACTAATTTAGTCTATTATATTAACCTTAACCAAGAAACAAGTCTTGAAAAAATATTGGTTCTAACAAAAAGGTATGCTGCAAGTTATATATTTTCTAGGGTATTGTATGATAAATGTGCAATTAGTGGATTGATTTAAGAGTGGAGAGCAAGAAGAGGAAAAGGAAGTGGTGAAAGAATATTAATTAAATGAGTAGAGAGGTTGGCATCAAAGAGAGAGAAGGTAATTGATTTCGTGTCCCATAATAAAACCAATCCTCTTCTGAATTTGATTCAATTTTTTCCCAACAAGTTGTATTTGATGTATGCATAGAAATATATATGTTTATGGTTTATCTCATGGTGTATTGTACTAAATCTAAAGTGATAATAGGATTATTTGAATAATTTTCTGGTAGACATAATCAAGTCATAAGTACCGTATTATTGTTAAATAGTGTACTATATTGTTTGAAACTTGATTTATATAATTGATATAATCATTGTGCAACAGGAGAAGTTTATAAAAAAGTTGGCATCAAGCCCAAGATGTCGAGGCTCAAGAACAGGGAATGGAGCTACCACCAATTGATGAAGACTTTATTTGTGAGGAAGTGTGTGATGGGCAAAAGAAGAATCGAGTTTACGAAAAAGAAGAACCACGTTTACAGAAAAGGGCATTCTTTTCAAACTCTATCAAGTCTGGAACCACTTCTGCCAATTCTATATCTGGACGAGCATCTTAAATTCAAAATTCTGTTCCTGATTTGTGATACACTTTGTTTATGTTTTGAATTATATTGACTTGCTTGTTTATAGTACTTTTCTTTTAGTTTGATAATATGATGAATTTGTTTATTTTTTAAAATATTATAAATATTCAAATACAAATTAGATAAAAATTTGTATTAAATTTATATTTATTTTGTATGAAAACAAGTTTATTTTGCAATAGAAAAATCTATAAAAAATTCTATTTTACCTTACTAACGGATTTACAAACAAATTTTCTATCTGTATTTAGAGGTAAGGATGGTTTTCCAAGGTTCCAATTACAGATAGAAAATTTGTCGGAAAATTTGTCTCTAATTACCAATGCAAAATTACCAGAAAATCTGTCTCTAATTACCGACGGAAAATCCGTCGGAAAGTTTGACATTTCAGGGAAATGGAGAAGAAAATTTACCGAGGGAAAATATGTTGGTAAATTACCGACGGAAAAAAATTCGTCGGTAAATAATTTCAGACGAGGTTTTTATAGAGGGACAAAATTCGTCGGTAACCAAAAAGTCGCCTGTTATAAAGACCAAATCTGTCTGTAAATATGTCTGTATTAAGCAATTTTCTAGTTGTGTAACCATAGGGAAAGGGGTAAGGCTAAAGAGGGAAGTAACATGATAGGGAAGGAAGATGTTGAAGTGATGATTTATGCTTGAGAAGTGCGGATATGCTGAATATGTGATGAATACAGGCTATAATGATAACGAAAATGATAATTAATTTTTGAATATGATACCTAGGTAGTAGCAATAGTAGTGGTTGATCCCAATTGCTTTGGGTTAGTAGTTGAAATACCTGGGCAGTAGCAAGGGTTGTGGTTCGTCCCACTTGCTCCGAATTAGTGATTGTGACGCCTAGGTAGTAGCAGCAGTAGTGGATTATTTCACTTATTCTAGGTTGAGTTTATAAACACCCGCCTGAGTAGTAGCAGCAGTAGTGGTTTATTCTAATTGTTCTGGGTTAAGCGGGTAGTAGCAAGAGAGTTGTGACTCAAAGCCACTTGCTTTGTGATGGGGTATTTCTGTCTAAAGTTAGCTACCAGTACATGTCGGGTTTGGTTATATAATTGACAGATGATATCATTAGCCATAGGACAGGCATGCATCATACGTACTTGTATGTTTTGTTCGAGTTTGGAATTTGTTTTGGTTTGCCAAACTGATTAACTGTTATTTATTGCTATCTGAGCTATTTGCTGTAATTGCATCCTACCTGTGTTTTTCTTGTTTGCATTATATGTCTCTACAACTAAGAGATCCCTCATTTGACGGAGGTGTAACGAGGATAGTTCCACCGGTGTTTAGAGGGTTGGAGGAGGAAAAAATTAGAGTGTAGAGTTAAAATTAGGCTTAGAGTTTGAATACCTTAGACAACCTCCATATTTTTCAGTTTAGTTTACTTCTTTAAGTTTAAATTTGAGTGTTGAAGTTCTAGGAATGTCTCTGGCTTTTCCGGAGCCTTATACATTATGTACGTTGGCACCTTTACCATACTGAGAACCTCCGATTCTCATTCCATACATGTGTTGTTTTTTAGATGCAGGTCGAGATGCACCTTGTTGAGCATTCTGGAGACTCATGGAAACAAAGAACTATTTTAGGACTTAGTGTTGCATTTTGTTTTTGTATTAATATGTAAATAGAACTCTCTACCTTCTATATATTGTATGTTGTCCCTCTTAAAGGTTGACTTGGAGAAACAGGTATATTTACATTGTATTTTGGGATGTATTTTGGGTTATATATATATGATTTTAACCTTCCTTTCACTTTTGCTTACCCATCTATGCTTATCTTCATGAGTGATGCGATTTCTCTTCCATTTTTGATTAACTTCTCTTTCAAGGCTCCTAGTTATAATTTCCTTTAATTATATTATATAGGTATTTTTATTTTTAGATGTTGTAGTATCTCGCCACCTCTGATTTACAATCTAGGCATATAGCTCTGTGTGGTAGGGTGTTACAGTTAGAAGGAGTTTTTAGCATCTTTTAAAGCTACCAAGACTATATATACAAGCTTTTGGAACCTGATCAAGTGATGAAAGGCTAAAGAAAAAAACAACAAAAAGATGCATCCACTAGAAAATTTCTTCATTATTCTCTTAACCCCATAACTCCTACTCATGGAAAAAGAGAAAAATAGTTTGTAATTTAGGACACACATTGTATATCTTTTTTAGATTGAGCTATTTTATATCTATTCCGGGGGTTACTTGAAACGGTGATTTGGGCTTGAACATGAGGTTCGTACTCCTTCTGAGACAGCGTCTGACTTGTTCTGATGCTGAGGTGCCGTTGTCTGAGTTCTTCATAAGAAGGTGGGGGTGGTACCTGCAAGAGACTCCGATGCTTTTTAGTAAGGGGTTGAAGTAGGTTTTTAGTATATTGGGATGTGAATATACCTAAGGGGTGTCAATGTATTTATAGTAGAATAGATAACCATCTTTTGGAGTAGTTCCACCTTTGTTGATGGATAACCATTCTCTTTATTTTGGGAGTTTATTGGGATCTATCTTCTAGGTGAGATAGAGATAGTAGGAGAGATTTAGGGAGGTAGTTACTTATTTAGGTAAGTAAGGCTAAACCTCCTTGTCACGTGCAACCTTTTAAGAGATCGGGTAAGTGGAAGAGGCCACCCCTAATGAGACTTTAACCTTAATTGGCATGACTTTGTGTTTTGGGCTAGGGTATTGATGGGTTGGAAATGAATTTCAACACAAAACTCACCGGCAAGTGTACCGGGTCGTATCAAGTAGTAATAACTCACTTAGAGTAAGGTCGATCCCACAGGGATTGATGTTTCAAGCAACTTTAGTGGGTGATTAGTTTAGTCAAGCTAACATTGAGTGAATTGTGTGAAGTTGATCTACGGAATGTAAAGAGCAATGAATTGTAAATTGCAAAACGTAAAGTGGATAGAAGTTTAAAGAGCAAGAAATGTAAATTGTAGAAACTTAAATGACAAGAAATGTAAATTGCAGTGAATGTAAAGGGGAGTAGGTGCTGGAAATTAAAGGGATCAATAGATCTAGCAATTGAAAATTTAAATTGTAGGAAGAATAAAAGAAATTGGGTGCTGGGATTCAAAACTGAGCAAGATAATATAAATTGCAGTGAATCAGAGAAATGTAAGATGAAGGAAATTATAGAAGAACTAAAACAAAATTGATAAATTGCAAAGGAACTAAAACAGAAATGAAAACTTGCTTTAGAATGAAGTTCAAAGAGGTAATTGAGATCATATTTATAATTCTTGAAATCAGAAACAAAGAAATCACAAGGAAACTCAACAATGGAGAGATTCAAGAGAATTCTCCAATCAGAGCTCCAAAAATCCAAATCAGAAAGAAAGTAGAAGTTGCAGAAGAAGTAGAATGAAAACTAGAAAGCACAAATTCAAATTTGATCTCCAATTCTTCAAATTCAAAAAGGAAAACTAAAAGAGAGAGCTCTCTACTCCTACTGCTCCCTAGTGGAGCCAACCTCCTTTCAAAAATGAAAATGATGCCTTATATAGGCTTTACAAAGTGAAAATGAAAATGAAATTAAAATTAAAAACAAATTCTAATTGAATGAAATTCCTATTCTAACTATCTCTTGTGCCCTTGAGTGATGATAATGGGCTTTGCTTGCTTTGGATTTGAAGAAGAGTGGATCCGGATTGGTTTTTGATTGAAAAATGGACCATGGGACACCTCCAAGGTAGTGCTCGGTTGACAAGGAAAGTGCAGCACTCAAGGCTTGTTTCCTTGGCCCAGGCCTCCTTTGTTGCGTGACATCCCCTGGGCACTACCTCCTAGCGCTCGGTGAATGGAGAGAGCGCAGCACTCCCTTGTTTTTCTTGTGTCTCCCCCTTCGAATCTTGGTGAGGCCACTTTGGTCTATTTTTGCTTGTTTTTAGTCCTTAAAGATGCCTTTCACTTGTGCCTCAATTTCATGCCAAATATGGATTGCCAGATATCATTGAAAAGCTCTGAATGTCATCTTTTCAATGCAACTAGAAGCACATCAATTGGACATCTGTAGCTCAAGCTTTAGCCATTTGAGAAGGCATGGTCATGTTGTGATCGCCCATGTTTAACTTAGTGATAAATCTTGCTTCCAAGCTGAAATGTTTTTCACGATATTGCTAGGTTAACGTGGTTAACCGAGCATTATGAGTCAAGCTTCCTTGATTTGGTCATGGGCCACGCTTAAAAGCATGGCCTAAGGCTCCAAAGTGTGCTCCAACTTCAAAGTGTGCCCCAAAACTCTTTTTTTTTTTCCTTTTTCACTTATTTTGTGCTTCTTTACTTCTTTTTCTTCTTGTTTCCTACAAAGTTTATCAAATCAAAAGATCAAATAAATATACCATTTAAGCACCAAAGTATTCAATATTGAAGCACAAATAATCAATTTCTTGTATGAAAGAGCATAGAAAAAACATGACATGTTGACATGTCATCACAACACCAAACTTAAACCTTACTTGTCCCCAAGCAAGAAAAGAATAATGCAATAAAGATTGACAATCCAAGGTAGGAAGGATAGCAAGTTAATTTTCATGGTAAGCTAGTTTTCAATGCATGCTACAATCACAAAGAAATGTAAATGATTGATGCTTCTATCTAGCTCAATTTATGAAATCTTTTCCTTATAATTTTTCCTTGAAACAAGCTTTTGATTTTCTAATTAGCTTTTCCTTTTGGGTGCTTTGCCTCATGAGTTAATAACAAAGCTACGACCTCTAAATGCTTTGTTTTCAAGTATTACCACTTGCTTTAATTTGTAATTGCTTCTTTAAGATTTTCATGATTTCAAAAGATTTTCACAAAATGTACTAGATGAAAACTTCAATTAAATAAAATCTAACGCAATTGAACAACAATTAACCATACTAGCTTCCCAATACTTATATGCACATGCTAAGTTCTTCTTTAATTCCTTGTTTGTTTATGATCATGATACTTTATTGCTTTAAGCTCACAAAAGTCAAGATAGTAGTCATAATGTCACAGCAACATGTTACCATTTAGAAATCAAACTATGCTTATTCATACACACATGCACATATAGAAGATAAAGACAAACATGCAATTTAAAGTGGTGAAAATAAATGAGAGGAAAAAGAACTTTACAACCTTGTAGTTCATCGTCTCTATTGTTGTCCTTCTCCTTCTATTCATCCTTCTTCCCATACCAATACTCAGAATGCTTGCTCATCCTCAAGCAACAATTAGAACAATGGCTATGGGGCTAAGATGGATCATGAATGTCTTTCACAATGAAATGTTAGTAGTACATGTGTTTTAAGTAAGCAAAATTGAGGATAATAATCAATGCACAAGAGACAGAGACATTGTGATTGCAAACATAAGAGGGTGTGCATGATACATTGCATAAAAGACAAGTGGCACACCAAACTTAGTGTGACACTTTCACTTGGAATTAATGCAAGTATCCAGTAAAGATTGGAAGGAAATTTTGTTGCATAGCAACACCAAACTTAGAATGCAGTCACATGTCCATTTTATTTAAACTAAGACTAAGCAAAAGAAACTTTTATTTGTTAACTACAATCACCAAGTGAAGCATCTGTCATGGATAAGGATTTCTTGGTGAGGTGTTAACAAAAATAGTTAAGCAGCAAACTAAATGAAAGCATTTAAAAACAGAAAAATGACTAAGGCAAGTAAAATGAAAAAGTGTCAAATCAAAAGAGAAAAATAAAACTGCAGATGCATTATGATTATGCAGACAAGTAGTGTTGCTTGAATAAATTGCATAGAAAATAAGTGGCACACCAAACTTAGAATCTTAGTGTGACACTTTCATTTTTGATTTGATGCAATCATCCAAAAAGATTGAAAACGATTTGTTGCAAGGCAACACCAAACTTAGAATGTAACCATATGCCAATTTATTGAAATTTAAACAAAGCAAAGAGAGAAAATAAACCAAGCAGATGAAAGAAATGTTACCAACAGTTGACATATTCTTCACTTTCTTCCTCTTCTTCCAGTTTGTTAAGAGGAATGACCTCAAGGGGGAGAAGATTCAGCTATTGTCCCTTATCTTGGCCTCTCCTCAGCAAGCTTCCTTTTGTAAATAGCTTAATTGAGCTTGCTTGCTGGATTAGAGACAGAATTGGTGCTCTTGCTAGTTGCCTTCACTTCTTTGGATTCAAGACTTGGTTGCTGTGTGATTATTGGAGTTTTATCTTCATTCAGAACCTTCTGAGTTGGTGGTTCAATGAGCCCTTCCCCTATGCACTTTTCTGCTTCAATTGATTGTGATTTCTCTTGAGTGTCTTCCTCACTTTCTTGCTCCTCCACTCCTTTCTTTGCACTCAACATTTGACTTAATAGCTCTTTCATGGAGGAGGTTTGTTGATCTTCCCAACATCTCTTCATCTCCTCTTCATACTATTAATCACATATTCAGTTGTTGAGACTTTTTGGTCCAGAGGAGTTTGAGGAGGCTGTAAGTATTCAGGTTCTCTTGTCATCTTAAGTGCAGTTTCAAGTTCAAATATTTCCACCACCTTTTCCTTCCTTGTAATTTCACTTGACACAGGGACCTTGTGTTCTTGTTTTTCCATTTCCTCCTTCCTTGCATTCAACAATTGTTCTTCTAGCACTTCTATATTTTTGAGGGAGTTCTCAAATCTCTGTGCCTCCTCCTTATATTTTTCAAACATGGTCTCAAGCTTTGAGAGGCCTTGGTTCATGGAAATTTGTGTGGGTGGTAAGTTTTGAAAGGGGCTTTCTGTTAAAGCATGGTCAAGTGATGACATCTTTGGATGAATATCATATGGAGCATCAGAATTCCCTTCCCAGCCACCATTAGAATAATGACTTGCATCATTTTGTGGTGGAAAGAAATATCCCATATGATTTTCTTTCTCATCTTGTGTCTCTGAAGCAATTCTCCATGGATTGGAGTGCTTAGAATTTGTATTTTCTTTGTGATATTCCCAGCCACCATTAGAGATTGGTGATAGTGGGTAATATCCCATAAAATTTTGTTTGACCATAAGATGAGTTGAACTCTATTTGAATTTTGTAAAACACAACATCAATGAAAATTGAAATTCATGTCACAGAGAAAGAATTTCTTAGTGAGGCAATAGCTCAAACACCTTGCTATCAACTTAAAACAGAGAACAAAAACAAAGAAAATGCTTGATCTAGACTTCTCACCCACTTAATCATTGTTGATATAAATCAATCCCCGACAACGACGCCAAAAACTTGATGGGTTGGAAATGAATTCCAACACAAAACTCTTGGCAAGTGTACCGGGTCGCATCAAGTAGTAATAACTCACTTAGAGTGAGGTCGATCCCACAGGAATTGATGGATCAAGCAACTTTAGTGGGTGATTAGTTTAGGGTGAATTGTGTGAAGTTGATCAACAGAATGTAAAGAGCAATGAATTGTAAATTGCAGAAAGTAAAGTGGATAGAAGCTTAAAGAGCAAGAAATGTAAATTGTAGAAACTTAAATGACAAGAAATGTAAATTGCAGTGAATGTAAAGGGGAGTAGGTGCTGGAAATTAAATGGAGCAATAGATCAAGCAACTGAAAATTTAAATTGCAGGAATAATAAAGGAAATTGGGTGCTGGGATTCAAAATTGAGTAAGATAATATAAATTGCAGTGAATCAGAGAAATGTAAGATGAAGGGAATTACAGAAGAACTAAAACAAAATTGATAAATTACAAAGGAACTAAAACAGAAATGAAAACTTACTTTAGAATGAAGTTCAAAGAGGCAATTGAGATCAGATCTTTAATTCTTGAAATCAGAAACAAAGAAATCACAAGGAAACTCAACAATGGAGAGATTCAAGAGAATTCTCCAATTAGAGCTCCAAAAATCCAAATCAGAAAGAAAGTAGAAGTTGCAGAAGAAGTAGAATGAAAACCAGAAAGCACAAATTCAGATTTGATCTCCAATTCTTCAAATTTAAAAAGGAAAACTAAAAGAGAGAGCTCTCTGCTCCTACTGCTCCCTAGTGGAGCCAACCTCCTTTCAAAAATGAAAATGATGCATTATATAGGCTTTACAAAGTGAAAATGAAAACGAAATTAAAATTAAAAACAAATTACAATTAAATGAAATTCCTATTCTAACTATCTCTTGTGCCTTTGAGTGATGATAATGGACTTTGCTTGCTTTGGATTTGAAGAAGGGTGGATCCGGATTGGTTTTTGATTGAAAAATGGACCATGGGACACCTCCAGGGTAGTGCTCGGTTGACAAGGAGAGCGCATCACTCAAGGCTTGTTTCCTTGGCCCAGGCCTCCTTTGCTGTGTGACATTCCCTAGGCATTGCCTCCTAGCGCTCAGTGAATGGAGAGAGTGCAGCATTCCCTTGTTTTACTTGTATCTCCCCCTTCGAATCATGGTGAAGCCACTTTGGTCTATTTTTGCTTGTTTTTGGTCCTTAAAAATGCCTTTCACTTGTGCCTCAATTTCATGCCAAATATGGATTGCCATATATCGTTGGAAAGCTCTCAATGTCAGCTTTCTAACGCAACTGGAAGCACATCAATTGGACATCTGTAGCCCTTTGAAGAAGGCATGGTCATGCTGTGATCGCCAAAGTTTAACTTAGTGAAAAATCATGCTTCCAAGCTGAAATGTTTTTCATGATAATGCTAGGGTAACGTGGTTAACCGAGCATTGTGAGTCAAGCTTACTGGATTTGGTCATGGGTGATGAGCGGATAATTTATACACTTTTTGGCATTGTTTTTAGGTAGTTTTTAGTAGGATCTAGCTACTTTTAGGGATGTTTTTATTAGTTTTTATGCTTAAAAGCGTGACCTAAGGCTCCAAAGTGTGCTCCAACTTCAAAGTGTGCCCCAAAACTTTTTTTTCCTTTTTCACTTATTTTGTGCTTATTTGCTTCTTTTTCTTCTTATTTCCTACAAAGTTTATCAAATCAAAAGATCAAAGAAATATACCATTTAAGCACTAAAGTTTTCAATATTTAAGCATAAAAAATCAATTTCTTGTATGAAAGAGCATAGAAAAAACATGACATGTTGACATGTCATCAGGTATAAATAGTGCCCCTGCTTGACTCCAAGCTTTCATGAGGTCGGGTTCAAGCATTTGTGCAGTTTCCTTCTTCGGGTACGCCGCCGTTTTGAGATCGGGTTCTCGACGTGTTTTAAAATTTTGAAATGTTGCTACTTGATGATGTGTGATGAGCGAATAATTTGTACGCTTTTTGGCATTGTTTTTAATATGTTTTAGTTAGTTTTTATTATATTTTTATCAGTTTTTAGTTAAAATTCACTTTTCTGGACTTTACTATGAGTTTGTGTATTTTTCTGTGATTTCAGGTATTTTCTGGCTGAAATTGAGGGACCTGAGCAAAAATCTGATTCAGAGGCTGAAAAGGACTGCAGATGCTGTTGGATTCTGACCTCCTTGAATTCGAAGTGGATTTTCTGGAGCTACAGAAGCCCAATTGGCACGCTATCAACTGCGTTGGAAAGTAGACATCCTGGGCTTTCTAGCAATGTATAATAGTCTATACTTTGCTCGAGATTTGATGGCCCAAACAGGCGTTCCAAGTCAGCTAAAGAATTCTGGCGTAAAACGTCGGAACTGGCACAAGAATGGGAGTTAAACGCCCAAACTGGCATAAAAGCTGGTGTTTAACTCCAAGAAGAGTCTCTACACGAAAATGCTTCAATGCTCAGCCCAAGCACACACCAAGTGGGCCCGGAAGTGGATTTTTATGTCATTTACTCATTTCTGTAAACCCTAGGCAACTAGTTCTCTACAAATAGGACCTTTTGCTATTGTATTTTTATCTTTAGATCTTTGAATCTTTCAATCATCTTTCAATCAGAGATCTTTTGATCATGTTTTTATGATTGAACCCTCTTTGGGAGGCTGGCCATTTGGCCATGCCTAGACCTTGTTCTTATGTATTTTCAACGGTGGAGTTTCTACACACCATAGATTAAGGTGTGGAGCTTTGCTGTACCTCAAGTATAATGCAATTACTGTTGTTCTTCTATTCAATTCAGCTTATTCTTGTTCTAAGATATCACTTGTTCCTCAACTTGATGAATGTGATGATCCGTGACACTCATTATCATTCTCATCTATGAAAGTGTGCCTGACAACCACCTCCGTTCTACCTTAGACTAAGTGGATATCTCTTAGATTCCTTAATCAGAATCTTCGTGGTATAAGCTAGAATTGATGATGGCATTCAAGAGAATCCAGAAGGTTCAAACCTTATCTGTGGTATTCTGAGTAGGATTTGAGGATTGAATGACTGTGACGAGCTTCAAACTCGCGATTGTGGGGCATTAGTGACAGACACAAAAGAATCACTGGATTCTATTCCGACATGATCGAGAACCGACAGCTGAATAGCCGTGCTGTGACAGAGCGCATTGAACATTTTCACTGAGAGGACGGGACTATAGCCATTGACAACGGTGATGCCCAATATACAGCTTGCCATGGAAAGGAGTAAGAAGGATTGGATGAAGACAGTAGGAAAGCAGAGAGATGGAAGGGACAAAGCATCTCCATATGCTTATCTGAAATTCTCACCACTGAATTACATAAGTATCTCTATCTTTATTTTATACTTTATTCATAAATCATTCATAACCAATTGAATCTGCCTGACTGAGATTTACAAGATGACCATAGCTTGCTTCATACCAATAATCTCCGTGGGATCGACCCTTACTCGCGTAAGGTTTATTACTTGCACGACCCAGTGCACTTGCTGGTTAGTTATGCGAAGTTGTGATAAAGAGTTGAGATTACAATTGTGCATACCATGTTGATGGCGCCATTGATGATCACAATTTCGTGCACCAATGTGGCGCATTTTATGCGGTTGTTTTGCTTGGGCTTCATGTGTAGCATTAAAGGAGGGGTGTGAAATATCTTTTTTCCCCTTATTCCTTATAAAAGCTTAAACTCTACAATCTTCCTTCCTTTTCCATTTCTGAAAGCGCTATGTATTTCATCGTTTCCTTTGTTCAAACCCTTTCACCCTTATTTTTCCTCCTTTGTTCTTGCATTCAAGAATTTCTTATCTTTGAGGTTTGGAAGACTTTATTGGTTCTCTTGAAGTGGAACATTCGTGTTTTTGCTATTTGACGTAACCTTCTCCTTTCATGTTGCACCCAAGGTTGGTGCTGTTACCTACTTTTGTTGTCTTTATTTCGATTGCTCTGGGTGGTACTTGTATTTACTTTGGATGATACTTTGAATGATAATTTGAAATGTTGTTGGTGATGGGAGTTTTGCATTTCCTTTAGAATTGTCACTTCTTTTTTGTTCTTGAAACTATTTGCTGTTTGAGATTGTTGCTACGAACTTTGATATGTTTTTGTACCACTTTTGCTTGTTTGGAAGCAATGCCATTTTTTTATTTGGATTTTTGATAATGATTCATTACGTTTATGGGATTTTATAAGAATTGTAGTTAATTGTCTGACTTTTTGACTTGTTGTGACGATTTTTCTTTAGTGTGTTGTATTTGTAGGTTTAGCTTTTATGTCTCGATGTAATTCACAATATGTCGACCAAAGTTCCCTCTCACTTGACCTGGGTAGATATTTCTTTTCTTACTCCCGTCCCCGTTATTGATAGAGAGTATGCCGAAACCTTTCGTAGGTACCATATGTTATGTGAAATTTGGGAGGATGAGAGGTACTATGAAATGGTGGTTACTGATCCGGAGGAGAGGATGTGTTTTCCTCCACTTAATAGGTCAGAATGTCCTTCTTTTATACCTATGATTGCTTTTTCACTAAGCTAGGAGTTAGGCTACCTTTTTATCTGATTTTGAAATTGATGTTCTATGGGCTTGCAACGTTGCTCCTACTCAACTACACCCATATCGTGGACTTTTATGAAACAATAATGCTCCACATCCATGCAAAATCCCTAACTAAGTTATCCAAGCAATTTTTTCTAGAGGTGCCTCCTCTATCCCCAACTCGTTTATGATACACGCGCTCTAACATATGAACGTAAACCTTATTTGCTGTGACGTAAACCTTTTCTGCTCAATGTAAAGCTCTCATAGTTCTTTTGCTTGTGTCTTTCTTCTTCATTTTCTTCTTTTGATCTACTTACGTTGTATTTATCTTCTTCTTATTCTTCTTCATTTTCTTCTTTGATCTGCAATAGTACTCATCTTCTGAATTAAAACAATGAATGATTCAACTTCAAATTAATTGAATGAGAGCAATTTGGATTATTATTCTAAATCCTATCAAGCGGTCAAGGTTTGGATTATTCAATTTTGAATTGAATTGAATGGAATGCAGTTGTTAAACTAAATTGAATTGAATTGAATGGACGCATGTATTCTAAATTGAATTGAATTAAATTGATAATCTTTAAATTGTAGACACAGGTGTTTTGAATTTGATTTTATATACTGGATAATGTTCCGTTCATTTAGTACTATACAATTGTTTCACCTTAATAACATGTTCTGTTCATTATGTAGACATCTGTTCGAATTTGAATTTATATAATGGATAATGTTCCATTCATTTAGTATTATATAATTGTTTCACCTTAATAACATATTTGGTTCATTATGCAGACATCTGTTTGAATTTGAATTATATAATGGATAATGTTCCGTTCATTTAGTACTATACAATTGTTTCACCTTAATAACATGTTTAGTTCATTATGCACACCAGGTTTGTTGTGGATGTACAATTTATCCCAAAGGTCAGGATGACTTTCAAGACACTAGAAGAAGTTAGAAAGTTCTACAAAAATATTTTAAACTTGCCATTTTTCTACCAAAATAAGGAACATAACTCGAAAGGAAGATAAGATTAAGAATCAACTAATCGTATGCAGTAAAGAGGGGAGGTGAAAATCCAAGATATCTCCAACTCTGAAACAAATCCCTCAGCCAGCATAAACTGTCCAGCCAAGATCTACGTACACATAGTAAAAGACATCATTCTTTGGACAATTTTCAAAGTTGTTCTGAATCATTCACACCCCTGCTGTCTAGACTAGGCAGAGATGCTCAAACAACACAGGAAGCTAAGCATGTTCATGCGTCGCACCATCGAAACCAATGAGGAAGCCAGAATCAGACCGAGCAAAACTTACCAATCATAAGTAGCAGCAGCTAGCAATCATCGGGAACTAAGTTTTATAGAAAAAGATGTGAGGAATTACATCACAAGGGAAGTATGGAATGTTTCCGAACAAGATGATGCCAAAGAATTCGGGAAGTACTTATTAAGAATGAAAGAGAATAATCAAAATTTCTTTTTCGAGCTCAACCTCGAAGGCGATCACTCCATCAAAAATGCATTCTAGGCCGACGAAAGAAGCAGGCTGCATGCGAGTATTTTGGAGACGTGGTTTCATTCGACACCACCTACAGCACATATAGGTATTCGGTTCACTTAAATATAGTTTTAGGTTCACAGACTCTATGAATTTCGGTTCATAATTGTTTGGGTGTGTCCATTTATGCAGGTACAATCTGGTTTTTGGTTCTTTTGCGGGCATGAATTACCATGGTCAGTCGACACTTCTTGGATGCGCCCTGATGAAAACCAAGGACATCCAATCATTCAAATGGCTATTTGAATGTTTGCTCCATTGCATGGGAGGGAAGGCACCAAAAGGCATCCTCACCGACCAATGCGCATCGATGCAAAGGGCCATCGAGATGTGCATGCCAATAACAATTCACCGGTGGTGCAACTGGCACATCATGAGGAATATCCCAAGCAAACTAAATGGCTACAAGTGACGCGAAGAAATTGAATAGGAGATGAGCCACGTCGTTTGGAACTCATTCACGAAAGACATATTCGACAGAAACTGGAACGATTTCCTCACAAAATACGGCCTCGGAGGCAACAAGTGGCTCTTAGGTAACTGATATTTTAATTCAAATTATTTTTGTGCTGTTACTTTCTCGGTTAAAACGTGCATTTTTCAACAAGTTTACACACGCAATAGCTCCTTGAGTCAATTTGTGAAGCAAGATGACAATTGCCTAGCAAGCAGAGAGCAAAGAGAGAGAGATTTCGATGCTGCAGATTTTCACACCGTGATATGATGTATGAGCATCTTTCCTATCTTTTCCTAGTGAATTTACGTTTGAATTATTATGTTTAATCAAGATTTAAATAATTTTTAGCCACTATGAATTTTACTTTGAGTTGTGTGTAATTCTATTTATTCAGGTAGCATTCGTACATAATTGACGAAGTTTTATAGAAAAAGAAAAGAAAGTGATTGATGCTGTCAACCTTGACCTCCGTGCACTCCAATGAGAATAACTTGAGCTACAAAGATCTAATTTACATGATTCTAGTTGCATTGGAAAACTAACTTCTTGAGCTTTCCAATGATGTATAATATTATACACTTTTTTGATACGGAAAAATTAATCCATATAACTACCGGCAAGTATACCAGGTTGTATCAAGTAATAAAACTCACAAGAGTAAAGTCGATCCCACGATGATTAAAGGATTGAGCAATCAATGGTGAATTGATTATTCTAGTTAGACAAACAGGGTGTGATGATAAGCAAACAGGAAATGTAAATGACTTGAAATTAAAAGAAAGAAAAAAAAGAAGAAGGAAAGTAGATGACAAGAAATTAAAGTGCAAGAAAGTAAAGTGCTGGAAAAGTAAATGGCAAGAAAGAAAGGTACAAGAAAGTGAACAACTAGAAAGTAAATGACTGAAATGACAAAGATAGAAAACATAAGGGGTTGGAGATGTTGAATTGTTGATTCCTTTTGAATCAATGGGTCTCACTCCTTCTCAATTATATGAAGTAGATCTTTGGCGGTTTGTAAAAAATTGAGTTCCAATTCCTTGGCAACCCAATTTCTCTTAACACAATAAATTGCCAATTTCTTGATCTAATTGTTCATGAGAAGAGGTTAAGTTCAAAGTTCTAACCCATAAGCCACACAACCCTTAGGATCTCAATTCAAAGCGGTTATATGTCACATACCAACTAAGAATGTGTTGATCAAAAGAGTTATGAGGGAGAAGCTCCAAACTGAATCCTATGATCCCTTTTCTATGGCTCACATAGGGAATCAAGTAGATCTAAACCCCCTTCCGGTAGTGAATGGATCTATGAAGCACAAAATCTTTCCCTTAGCTACAACAAGCAGATTTAGAAGAAGAATTTCATTAATTCACTAGGATCTTGATGAGCAGATAATTTATACGCTTTTTGGCATTGTTTTTATATAGTTTTTAGTAGGATCTAGCTACTTTTTAGTATATTTTTATTAGTTTTTGAGCGAAATTCACATTTCTGGACTTTACTATGAGTTTGTGTGTTTTTATGTGATTTCAAGTATTTTCTAGCTGAAATTGAAGGACCTGAGCAAAAATCTGATTCAGAGGCTGAAAAAGGACTGCTGATGCTGTTGGAATCTAACCTCCCTGCACTCGAAATGGAATTTTTGGAGCTACCAAAACCCAAATGGCGCGCTCTCAATTGAGTTGGAAAGTAGAAATCTAGGGCTTTCAAGAAATATATAATAGTTTATACTTTATCCGAGTTTAGATGACGCAAACTGGCATTCAACGCCAGCTTTCTGCCCTATTCTGGCGTTAAACCCCTGAAATAAGTTGCAAGCCAGAGTCAACCGCCAGAAACAAGTTACAATTGGATTTCTGCATCATTTACTTATTTCTATAACCCTAGTAACTAGTTTAGTATAAATAGAACTTTTTACTATTGTACTAGGGAGCTTTTGGAACATCTTTGGACGATTGTTCACGTTTTGGGAGGCTGGCCATTCAGCCATGCCTACCCTCTTTTCACTTATGTATTTTCAACGGTGGAGTTTCTACACACCATAGATTAAGGTGTGGAGCTCTGCTGTTCCTCGAGTATTAATGCAAAGTACTATTATTTTCTATTCAATTCATACTTATTCTTATTCTAAGATATTCATTCACACACAAGAACATGATGAATGTGATGATTATGTGACACTCATCATCATTCTCACTTGTGAACGGGTGATTGACAACCACTTCCGCTCTACATGAAGACAAGCTTGAATGTATATCTCTTGGGGTTCTAATCAACGATTCACATCGACTCCCCTCTGACAATGGGGCATCTGAATTCGAGATTAGAGTCTTCATGGTATAGGCTAGTATCCATTGGCAACATTCTTGAGATCCGGAAAGTCTAAACCTTGTTTGTGGTATTCCGAGTAGGATCTGGGATGGGATGACTGTGACGAGCTTCAAACTCGCAACTATAGGGCGTGGTGACAGACGCAAAAGGATAGTAAATCCTACGATCGAGAACCAACAGCTGATTAGCCATACGATATCTGTGCATGGTATTTTTCATCCGAGACGAGAAATTCGATAGTTGATTAGCCGTACAAAAACCGTAGAGGACCATTTTCACTGAGAGGACGGGAAGTAGCCATTGACAATGGTGACACCCAACATACAGCTTGCCATGGAAAGGAGTATGAAGGATTGGATGAAGGCAATAGGAAAGCAGAGATTCAGAAGGAACAACACATTTCCATATGGTTATCTGAAATTCCCACCAATGAATTTCATAAGTATCTCTATCTTTATTTTATGTTTATTTATCTTTTAATTGTCAAAGCTCCATAACCATTTCAATCCGCCTGACTGAGATTTACAAGATGACCATAGCTTGCTTCAAGTTGACAATCTCCGTGGGATCGACCCTTACTCACGTAAGGTTTATTACTTGGACGAACCAGTGCACTTGCTGGTTAGTTGTGCGAAGTTGTGAAAAAGAGTTGAGATTACAATTGTGCGTACCAAGTTGTTGGCGCCATTGAGATCACAATTTCGTGCACCAATTTTTTGGCGCCGTTACCGGGGATTGTTCGAGTTTGGACAATGGTGGACGAAATTGTGATCCATATTCTCTTCAAGTTGTTTGTCTTTGTATGAAATCATTATTATGGCACTGGTTGAATTCACAACTCCGTTCAACTAACCAGCAAGTGTACTGGGTCGTCCAAGTAATAAACCTTACGTGAGTAAGGGTCGAATCCACAGAGATTGTTGGTATGAAGCAAGCTATGGTCACCTTGCAAATCTCAGTCAGGCAGATTAAAATTGTTTATGGGTTTTCGAAAATTGTAAGTTAAGGAATTAAACAATAAAAGGGATAGAACACTTATGCAGATTCATTGGTGGGAATTTCAGATAAGCGGATGGAGATGCTGTAGAGCTCTCGGACGCCTGCCCTCCTACTGCTTCTACTCAATCCTTCTTACTCTTTTCCATGGCAAGCTTTGTATAGGGGTTCACCATCAACTGTGGCTACTTTCTTCCTCTCGGGGAAATACCCTGTGCGGCTGTCACTCGCACAGCTAACCAGTCTGGAGGCATCACCCATGGCTAATGGCTACATCCCATCCTCGCAGTGAAAACTAATGCACGCACTCTGTCACAGTACTGCTAATCACCGGTTGGTTCCCGCTCCTACTGGAATAGAATCCCTCTTTTGCGTCTGTCACTAACGCCCAGCAGGTTAAAGTTTGAAGCACGTCACAGTCATTCATTACCGGAATCCTACACGGAATACCACAGACAAGGTGAGACTTTCCGGATTCCCAGGATCCTACTCGGAATACCACAGACAGGGTGAGACTTTCCGGATCCTCATGAATGCCGCCATCTATCTAGCTTATACCACGAAGATTCTGTTGGGGAATCTAAGAGATACGCATTCAAGCTCTGTTGCATGTAGAACGGAAGTGGTTGTCAATCACGCGCGTTCATAAGTGAGAATGATAATGAGGGTAATCTGACTCATAACATTCATCATGTTCTTGGGTACGAATGAATATCTTGGAATAAGAATAAGATAGAAACCGAATAAAAGATAATAGAATTTCATTAATACTTGAGGTACAGCAGAGCTCCACACCCTTAATCTATGGTGTGCAGAAACTCCACCGTTGAAAATACATAAGCAAAGAGTTCAGGCATGGCCGAATGGCCAGCCCTCTCTAACATGATCAATGATCCCCTAAGATAAAGAATAAAACAAAACTGAGATCAAAGATGTCTAATACAATAGATAAATGTCCTATATATACTAGACTAGCTACTAGGGTTTACATGAGTAAGTAATTGATGCATAAATCCACTTCCGGGGCCCACTTGGTGTATGCTTGGGCTGAGCTTGATCATTCCACGAGCTAAGGCATTTCTTGGCGTCAAACTCCAGGTTATGACGTGTTTTGGGCGTTCAACTCCGGATCATGACGTTTTTCTGGCGTTTAACTCCAGACAGCAGCGTGTACTTGGCGTTCAACGCCAAGTTACGTCGTCATTCTTCGAATAATGTATAGACTATTATATATTGCTGGAAAGCCCTGAATGTCTACTTTCCAAAGCCGTTGAGAGCGCGCCAATTGGAGTTCTGTAGCTCCAGAAAATCCATTTCGAGTGCAGGGAGGTCAGATTCCAACAGCATCAGCAGTCCTTTTGTCAGCCTTCTTCAGAGTTTTGCTCAAATCCCTCAATTTCAGCCAGAATTTACCTGAAATCACAGAAAAACACACAAACTCATAGTAAAGTCCAGAAATGTGAATTTAACATAAAAACTAATGAAAACATCCCTAAAAGTAGCTCAAACTTACTAAAAACTATCTAAAAACAATGCCAAAAAGCGTATAAATTATCCGCTCATCACAACACCAAACTTAAATTGTTGCTTGTCCCCAAGCAACTGAAAATCAAATAGGATAAAAGAAGAGAATATACTATAAAGTCCAAAATATCAATGAATATTAACTTAATTACATGAGCGGGACTTGTAGCTTTTTGCTTCTGAACAGTTTTGGCATCTCACTTTTTCCTTTGTAGTTTAGAGTGATTGGCTTCTCTAGGAACTTAGAATTTCAGATAGTGTTATTGACTTTCCTAGTTATGCATGTTGATTCTTGAACACAGCTACTTTATGAGTCTTGGCCGTGGCCCTGAGCACTTTGTTTTCCAGTATTACCACCGGATACACAAATGCCACAGACACATAACTGGGTGAACCTTTTCAGATTGTGACTCAGCTTTGCTAAAGTCCCCAGTTAGTGGTGTCCAGAGCTCTTAAGCACACTCTTTAGCTTTGGATCACAACTTTAACCATTCAGTCTCAAGCTTTTTGCTTGGACCTTCATGACACAAGCACATGGTTAGGGACAGCTTTGATTTAGCCGCTTAGGCCTGGATTTTAATTTCCTTGGGCCCTCCTATCCATTAATGCTCAAAGCCTTGGATCCTTGCTTTAAAATTTTCGCCACTTTTTTTTTTTTCACTGCTTTTTCTTGCTTCAAGAATCAATTTCATGATGTTTTTCAGATCATCAATAACATTTCTCTTTGTTCATCATTCTTTCAAGCACCAACAATTTTAACACTCATAAACAACAAGATCAAAAATATGCACTGTTCATTCATTCATTCAGAAAACAAAAATTATTGCCACCACATCAATATAATTAAATTAAATTCACTAATAATTTCGAAAATTATGTACTTCTTGTTCTTTTGAATTAAAACATTTTTCTTTTAAGAGAGGTGAAAGACTAATGGATTTTATTCATAGCTTTAAGGCATGGTTACACACTAATGATCATGAAGTAGAGACACAAAAACATAGATAAACATAATACTTAAAAACCGAAAACAGAAAGAAAATAAAGAACAAGGAATGAATCCACCTCTAGTGGCGTCTTCTTCTTGAAGGACCAATGATGTTCTTCAACTCTTCTATGTCCCTTCCTTGCCTTTGTTGCTCCTCCCTCATTGCTCTTTGATCTTCTCTTATTTCTTGGAGAGTGAGGGCGTGTTCATGGTGTTCCACCCTTAATTGTTCAACATTATGGCTCAAGTCTTCCAAAGAGGTACTAAGTTGCTCCCAATAGTTGTTGGGAGGAAAGTGCATTCCTTGAGGCATTTGTTGATGATGAGTTTCCTCATGTTCTTCTTGGGGGCCGTGAGGAACTTCTCTTGTTTGCTCCATCCTCTTCTTTGTGATGGGCTTGTCTTCTTCAATGGAGACATCTCCATCTATGATAACTCTAGCTGAGTAGCACAAATGGCATATGAGGTGGGGGAAGGCTAGCCGTGCCATGTATGAAGGCTTGTCAGCTATTTTGTAGAGTTCATTAGAGATGACTTCATGAACCTCTACTTCATCTCCAATCATGATGCTATGAATCATGATGGCCCGATCCACAGTAACTTCAGATCGGTTGCTTGTAGGGATGATGGATCTTTGGATGAACTCCAACCATCCTCTAGCTACAGGCTTGAGGTCCAGTCTTCTTAGTTGGACTGGTTTGCCTTTGGAGTCTACTCTCCATTGGGCGCCTTCCTCACAAATGTCCGCAAGGACTTGGTCCAACCTTTGATTAAAGTTGACCCTTCTTGTGTAGGGGCGTTCATCACCTTGCATCATGGGTAAATGAAACGCCAACCTCACATTTTCCGGACTGAAATCTAAGTGTTTCCCCCGAACCATTGTGAGATAGTTATTTGGATTCGGGTTCATACTTTGATCATGGTTCCTAGTGATCCATGCATTAGCATAGAACTCTTGAACCATCAATATTCTGACTTGTTGCATGGGGTTGGTTATGACTTCCCACCCTCTTCTTTGAATTTCATGTCGGATTTCCGGATACTCATTCTTTTTGAGCTTGAAAGGGACCTCGGGGATCACTTTCTTCTTTGCCACAACATCATAGAAATGGTCTTGGTGGCTCTTGGAGATGAATCTCTCCTTCTCCCATGACTCGGAAGTGGAAGCTTTTACCTTCCCTTTTCCTTTTCTTGAGGAAAATCCGGTCTTGGGTGCCATTGATGGTGAATGAAAAATAAAAAGCTTAGGCTTTTTACCACACCAAACTTAAAATTTGCTCGTCCTTGAGCAAAAAAGAAAAGAAGAGTAGTAGAAGAAGAAGAGAATGTTGGTAGAGAAGGAGAGGAGTGGGTTCGGCTATATGAGAGAAGAAGGGGTTTTTGTTGTGAAAATGAAGAAGAAAAGAGATGTATTTATAGGGAGGGGGGAGGGTGAGGTTTCGGCCATTTTGGGTGGGAAAATGAATTTGAATTTTATGAGGGTAGGTGGGGTTTATGGGGAAGAGGAGGTTGATGTGAATGGTGCATGGGGAAATTGGGAAGAGGAATTGAGGTGATTGGTGAAGGTTTTTGGGAAGTGTGACATTGAAAATGAGATTTGGATTAGGAGAGTGTGATTAGGATTAAAAGAAAAGGTAGGTGGGGATCCTGTGGGGTCCACAGATCCTGAGGTGAGAAGAAATACCATTCCTTCACCCTATAGGCGTGTAAATTGCCTTCATGCATCATTCTGGCGTTCAAACGCCCATTGATGCATGTTCTGGGCGTTAAACGCCCATGTGATGCTTGTTTCTGGCGTTGAACGCCAGTTTCAAGCTTGTTTCTGGCGTTCAGCGCCAGATTGTCCTCTGTGTGCGCATCCTGGCGTTAAACGCCAGGTTGTTGCTTGTTTTGGGCGTTCAGCGCCAGAATGGTGCTCTGTTCTGGCGTTAAACGCCGGCCAGATGCACCTTCTGGGCGTTGAACGCCAGCCCGTGCGTCCTCCAGGGTGAAAAATTTTTTTCTTCTGTTTTTGACTCTGTTTTTAATTTTTTTGATTTTTTCGTGACTCCTCATGATCATGTACCTAATTAAACACAAAAATAACACTAAAACAAAATAAAATAAAATTAGATAAATAAAATTGGGTTGCCTCCCAACAAGCGCTTCTTTAATGTCAATAGCTTGACAGTGGCTCTCATGGAACCACAAGATGATCAGGTCAATTTAGTGTGTTGTCTCCACACCAAACTTAGAGTTTGGATATGGAATTTGAACACCAAACTTAGAGTTTGGTTGTGGCCTCACAACACCAAACTTAGAGTTTGACTGTGTGGGCTCTTCTTGACTCTGAACTGAGAGAAGCTCTTCATGCTTACTCTCTTTTGTCACAGAGGGATGGCCATGTGCCTTAAACACAAGGTAGTCCCCATTTAATTGAAGGACTAACTCACCTCTGTTGACATCTATCACAGCTCCTGCTGTGGCTAGGAAAGGTCTTCCTAGGATGATGCATTCATCATCTTCCTTCCTAGTGTCTAGGATTATGAAATCAGCAGGGATGTAAAGGCCTTCAACCTTTACTAGCACGTCCTCCGCTATTCCATAAGCTTGTCTCACTGACTTGTCTGCCAATTGTAATGAGAACAAGGCAGGTTGTACCTCAATGATCCCCAGCTTCTCCATTACAGAGAGTGGCATAAGATTTATCCCTAACCCCAGATCACATAGAGCTTTTTCAAAGCTCATGGTGCCTATGGTGCAAGGTATTAAGAACTTGCCAGGATCTTGTTTCTTTTGAGGTAGAGTTCTCTGAATCCAAGTATCTAGTTCACTAATGAGTAAGGGAGGTTCACTTTCCCAAGTCTCATTACCAAGCAGCTTGGCATTCAGCTTCATGATAGCTCCTAAATATTGAGCAACTTGCTCTCCAGTCACATCTTCATCCTCTTCAGAGGAAGAATAGTCTTCAGAGCTCATGAATGGCAGAAGGAGATTTAGTGGGATCTCTATGGTCCCTAGATGAGCCTCAGATTCCTCTGGATCCTTAATAGGAAACTCCTTCTTGCTTGAAGGACGTCCCAGGAGGTCTTCCTCACTGGGATTTTCGTCCTCCTCCTCCCTAGTGCATTCGGCCACTTTGATTAAATCAATGGCCTTGCACTCTCCTTTTGGATTCTCTTCTGTGTTACTTGGGAGAATACTGGGAGGAGTTTCAATAACTTTCTTACTCAGCTGGCCCACTTGTGCCTCCAAATTTCTAATGGAAGATCTTGTTTCATTCATGAAACTGAAAGTGGCTTTTGACAGATCAGAGACAATATTGGCTAAATTAGAATTATTTTGTTCAGAGTTCTCTGTCTGTTGCTGAGAAGATGATGGATATGGCTTACTATTATTCAGCCTATTGCGTCCACCATTGTTAAAACCTTGTTGAGGTTTTTGTTGATCCTTCCAGGAGAAATTTGGATGATTTCTCCATGATGGGTTATAAGTGTTTCCATAAGGTTCACCCAGATAATTAACCTCTGACATGGCAGGGTTCTCAGGATCATAAGCTTCTTCAGAAGCTGCCTCTCTAGTACTGTTGGATGCATGTTGCAATCCATTCAGATTTTGAGAGATCATGTTGACCTGTTGAGTCAACAC
Organism: Arachis hypogaea; assembly: GCF_003086295.3. Lineage (NCBI taxonomy): Eukaryota > Viridiplantae > Streptophyta > Magnoliopsida > Fabales > Fabaceae > Arachis > Arachis hypogaea. The sequence continues at coordinate 44,223,719 of NC_092039.1, forward strand.
TTTGTTCTGAGCCAGTATGGCATTCAGAGCATCAATTTGAAGAACTCCTTTCTTCTGAGGTACCCCATTATTCACGGAATTCCTTTCAGAGGTATACATGAACTGGTTGTTTGCAACCATGTCAATGAGTTCTTGTGCCTCTTCAGGCGTTTTCTTCAGGTGAATAGATCCACCTGCAGAATGGTCCAGTGACATTTTCGAAAATTCAGAGAGACCATAATAGAATATATCTAATAGGGTCCATTCTGAAAACATGTCAGATGGACATCTCTTGGTCAGCTGCTTGTATCTTTCCCAAGCTTCATAGAGGGATTCACCATCTTTTTGTTTGAAGGTTTGAACATCCACTCTCAGCTTGCTCAGCTTTTGAGGAGGAAAGAATTTATCCAAGAAGGCAGTGACCAGCTTATCCCAGGAGTCCAGGCTATCCTTAGGTTGTGAATCCAACCATATTCTAGCTCTGTCTCTTACAGCAAAAGGGAAAAGCATGAGTCTGTAGACTTCAGGATTAACTCCATTCGTCTTTACAGTATCACAAACTTGCAAGAACTCAGTTAAAAACTGATAGGGATCTTCAGATGGAAGCCCATAAAACTTGCAGTTTTGTTGCATTAATGCAACTAGTTGAGGCTTAAGCTCAAAGTTATTGGCTCCAATGGCAGGAATGGAGATGCTTCTTCCATCAAACTTGGATGTTGGCTTTGTGAAGTCACCAAGCATTCTCCTTGCATTATTATCATTATTATTTGCGGCTGCCATGTCCTTCTCCTGTTCGAAAATTTCTGAAAGGTTATTTCTGGATTGTTGTAATTTAGCTTCTCTTAATTTTTTCTTCAGAGTCCTTTCAGGTTCTGGATCAGCTTCAACAAGAGTGCCTTTATCCTTGTTCCTGCTCATAAGAAAGAGAAGAAAACAAGAAAAGAAAAAGGAATCCTCTATGTCACGGTATAGAGATTCCCTTATGTTAGTAGAAGAAGAAAGAGGTAGAAGAATGAAGAAGGAAATTCGGATTTGTGGATGAAGAGAGGTGAAGAGAAGTGTTAGTAATTAAATAATTAAATAGAATAAGAGAGGAGAGGGAGAGGATTTTCGAAAATAATTTTTAAAAGAGAAGTTAGTAATTTCGAAAATTAAAAATAAAATAAGTTTAAAATTAAAATGTAAAACAATTAAAAAGAATTTTTGAAAAAGAGAGGGAGGATTTTCGAAAATTAGAGAGAGATAGGTAGTTAGTTGGTTTTGAAAAAGATAAGAAACAAACAAAAAGTTAGTTAGTTGATTTGAAAAAGATTTGAAATCAAATTTTGAAAAAGATAAAGTTTTTGAAAAAGATAAGATAAAAAGATAAAAAGATTTTTAAGAAAAAGATATTTTGAAAAAGATTTAATTTTTAAAATTACTTAACTAACAAGAAACTACAAGATAAGATTCTAGAACTTAAAGATTGAACCTTTCTTAACAAGAAAGTAACAAACTTCAAATTTTTGAACCAATCACATTACTTGTTAGTTAATTTTCGAAAATTAGATATAAAAGATAAGAAAAAGATTTTGAAAAATATTTTGAAAAAGATTTTTGAAATTTTCGAAAATTATAAAAAAATGAAAAAGATATGATTTTTGAAAAAGATTTTGAAAAGATAAGATTTTTAAAATTGAAATTTTGACTCGACTTGTAAGAAACAACTAATTTTAAAAATTTTTTGACCAAGTCAACCCAAAATTTCGAAAATTTGGAGGAAGATAAGGAAAAGATATTTTTTTTTTTTGATTTTTTGAATATTTAATTATGAGAGAGAAAAACAACAAAAATACTCAATGCATGAAATTTTTAGATCAGAACAATGAATGCATGCAAGAATGGTATGAATGTCAAGATGAACACCAAGAACACTTTGAAGATCATGATGAACATCAAGAACATAATTTTGAAAAATTTTTGATGCAAAGAAAACATGCAAGACACCAAACTTAGAAATCTTTAATGCATGAAAAATATGAATGCAAAAATGCACATGAAAAACAACAAAAGACACAAAACAAGAAATCATCAAGATCAAACAAGAAGACTTGTCAAGAACAACTTGAAGATCATGAAGAACACTATGAATGCATGGGATTTTCGAAAAAATGCAAGAAAAATTTTAAAAGCATGCAATTGACACCAAACTTAAAAATCAACACAATACTCAAACAAGAAACACAAAATATTTTTGATTTTTATGATTTTCTAATTTTTTTTGTATTTTTATTGATTTTTTTCGAAAAACATTTTTGGAAAACGAAAAAGGAAAGAAAAATTTTGAAAAAGATTTTTGAAAAGAAAATTACCTAATCTGAGCAACAAGATGAACCGTCAGTTGTCCATACTCGAACAATCCCCGGCAACGGCGCCAAAAACTTGGTGGACGAAATTGTGATCCATATTCTCTTCAAGTTGTTTGTCTTTGTATGAAATCATTATTATGGCACTGGTTGAATTCACAACTCCGTTCAACTAACCAGCAAGTGTACTGGGTCGTCCAAGTAATAAACCTTACGTGAGTAAGGGTCGAATTCACAGAGATTGTTGGTATGAAGCAAGCTATGGTCACCTTGCAAATCTCAGTCAGGCAGATTAAAATTGTTTATGGGTTTTCGAAAATTGTAAGTTAAGGAATTAAAAAATAAAAGGGATAGAACACTTATGCAGATTCATTGGTGGGAATTTCAGATAAGCGGATGGAGATGCTGTAGAGCTCTCGGACGCCTACCCTCCTACTGCTTCTACTCAATCCTTCTTACTCTTTTCCATGGCAAGCTTTGTATAGGGGTTCACCATCAACTGTGGCTACTTTCTTCCTCTCGGGGAAATACCCTGTGCGGCTGTCACTCGCACAGCTAACCAGTCTGGAGGCATCACCCATGGCTAATGGCTACATCCCATCCTCGCAGTGAAAACTAATGCACGCACTCTGTCACAGTACTGCTAATCACCGGTTGGTTCCCGCTCCTACTGGAATAGAATCCCTCTTTTGCGTCTGTCACTAACGCCCAGCAGGTTAAAGTTTGAAGCACGTCACAGTCATTCATTACCGGAATCCTACTCGGAATACCACAGACAAGGTGAGACTTTCCGGATCCTCATGAATGCCGCCATCTATCTAGCTTATACCACGAAGATTCTGTTGGGGAATCTAAGAGATACGCATTCAAGCTCTGTTGCATGTAGAACGGAAGTGGTTGTCAATCACGCGCGTTCATAAGTGAGAATGATAATGAGGGTAATCTGACTCATAACATTCATCATGTTCTTGGGTACGAATGAATATCTTGGAATAAGAATAAGATAGAAACCGAATAAAAGATAATAGAATTTCATTAATACTTGAGGTACAGCAGAGCTCCACACCCTTAATCTATGGTGTGCAGAAACTCCACCGTTGAAAATACATAAGCAAAGAGTTCAGGCATGGCCGAATGGCCAGCCCTCTCTAACGTGATCAATGATCCCCTAAGATGAAGAATAAAACAAAACTGAGATCAAAGATTTCTAATACAATAGATAAATGTCCTATATATACTAGACTAGCTACTAGGGTTTACATGAGTAAGTAATTGATGCATAAATCCACTTCCGGGGCCCACTTGGTGTATGCTTGGGCTGAGCTTGATCATTCCACGAGCTAAGGCATTTCTTGGCGTCAAACTCCAGGTTATGACGTGTTTTGGGCGTTCAACTCCGGATCATGACGTTTTTCTGGCGTTTAACTCCAGACAGCAGCGTGTACTTGGCGTTCAACGCCAAGTTACGTCATCATTCTTCGAATAAAGTATGGACTATTATATATTGCTGGAAAGCCCTGGATGTCTATTTTCCAACGCCGTTGAGAGCGCGCCAATTGGAGTTCTGTAGCTCCAGAAAATCCATTTCGAGTGCAGGGAGGTCAGATTCCAACAGCATCAGCAGTCCTTTTGTCAGCCTTCTTCAGAGTTTTGCTCAAATCCCTCAATTTCAGCCAGAATTTACCTGAAATCACAGAAAAACACACAAACTCATAGTAAAGTCCAGAAATGTGAATTTAACATAAAAACTAATGAAAACATCCCTAAAAGTAGCTCAAACTTACTAAAAACTATCTAAAAACAATGCCAAAAAGCGTATAAATTATCCGCTCATCAGACAACTGACGGTTCATCTTGTTGCTCAGATTAGGTAATTTTATTTTATTTTTATGCTTTTTGTTTCTTATTTTCGAAAAATCTTTCAAAATTTTTCTTCTTTTTCACTTTTATAAAAAAACAATTATCGAAAAATTACAAAAAAAAATTTAATAAAATCATAAAACCAAAAATAATTTTGTGTTTCTCGTTTGAGTCTTGTGCCAAATTTTAAGTTTGGATTTCATTGCATATTTTTAATTTTCCTTAAAAATTTTTTGAAAAATTCATGGATGTGTTCTTCATGATCTTCAAGTTGCTCTTGGTAAGTCTTCTTGTTTGATCTTTAATTTTTCTTGTTTTGTGTCTTTTCTTGTTTTTCATATGCATTTTTGAATTCTTAGTGTCTAAATATTAAAAATTTCTAAGTTTGGTGTCTTGCATTTTTCCTTTCTTGAAAATTTTTCAAAAATAAGTTCTTGATGTTCATCATGATCTTCAAAGTGTTCTTGGTGTTCATCTTGACATTCATATTGTTCTTGCATGCATCATTTGTTTTAGTCAAAAATTTTTATGTGTTGAGTCATTTTGTGGTTTTTCTCTTTCCTCATTAAAAGTTCAAAAATAAAAAAATTTCTTTCCCTTATTTTACTCATAAATTTCGAAATCTTTGGGTTGACTTAGTAAAAAAATTTTAAAATAAGTTGTTTCTTGTTAGTCAAGTCAAGATTTCAATTTCAAAAATTTATCTTTTCAAAATCTCTTTAAAAATCAAATCTTTTTCATTTTTATGTTTTTCGAAAATCTTTTTAAAAAAAATTGATTTTCAAAATATTTTTCTTATTTTTACTTCAAATTTTCGAAAATCTTTACTAACATTAATGTTTTGATTCAAAAATTTCAAGTTTGTTACTTTCTTGTTAAGAAAGATTCAAACTTTAAATTTTAGAATCATATCTTTTGATTTCTTGTTAGTCAAGTCATTAACTTTAATTTTCAAAATCAAATATTTCTAAATTTCCTTTTCAAATCTTTTTCAAAATAAATTTCAATCATATCTTTTTAATCATATATTTTTCAATCATATCTTTTCAAACATATATTTATCAAATCATATCTTTTTCAAAATCAATTTCAAAATATCTTTTCTAACTTCTTATCTTTTCAAAATTGGTTTTCAAATCTTTTTCAATCAACTAATTGACTTTTTGTTTGTTTTACTATTTCATATCTTTTTCAAAACCACCTAACTACTTTTCTCTCTCTAATTTTCGAAAATTACCTTCTTCTTTTTCAAAATCCTTTTAATTAACTAATTGTTTTAAATTTTAATTTTATTATATTTCTTCTCTTAATTTCCGAATTCTAACTATATTTTAAAATAAAAACAAAAATATTTTTCTTTTCCTTTCAATTATTTTTGAAAACTCCTCTCTCTCATCTTCTTCTATTTATTTATTTATCTACTAACACTTCTCTTCTACTCATAATTCGAACCCTCTTCTCTTCTCTCTCTGTGTTTGAATTTTTCCTCTTCTATTCTTCTTCTCTTCTACTCACATAAAGGAATCTCTATACTGTGACATAGAAGATTCCTCTTCTTTTCTGTTCTTTTCTTTTTCACATGAGCAGGAGCAAGGATAAGAACATTCTTGTTGAAGCTGATCCAGAACTTGAAAGGACTCTGAAGAGGAAGCTAAGAGAAGCTAAAACACAACACTCTGAAGAGAACTTTACTGAAATTTTCGAAAAAGAAGTAGAGATGGCCGAACCCAACAACAATGCAAAGAAGATGCTTGGTGACTTCACTGCACCAAATTCCAACTTCCATGGAAGAAGCATTTCAATCCCTGCCATTGGAGCAAACAATTTTGAGCTAAAGTCTTAATTAGTTTCTCTAATGCAATAGAATTGCAAGTTTTATGGACTTCCATCAGAAGATCCTTTTCAGTTCTTAACTGAATTCTTGCATATTTGTGATACTGTTAAGACCAATGGAGTTATTCCCGAGGTCTACAAGCTTATGCTTTTCCCTTTTACTATAAGAGACAGAGCTAGAGTATAGTTGGACTCTCAACCTAGAGATAGCCTGAACTCTTGGGATAAGCTGGTTACGGCTTTCTTAGCCCAGTTCTTTCCACCTCAAAAGCTGAGCAAGCTTAGAGTGGATGTTCAAACCTTCAGGCAGAAAGAAGGTGAATCCCTCTATGAAGCTTGGGAAAGATACAAGCAATTGACCAAAAAGTGTCATTCTGACATGCTCTCAGAATGGACCATCCTGGATATATTCTATGATGGTCTATCTGAATTGTCTAAGATGTCATTGGACCATTCTGCAGGTGGATCTATTCACCTAAAGAAAATGCCTACAGAAGCTCAGGAACTCATTGACATGGTTGTAAATAACCAGTTCATGTACACCTCTGAAAGGAATCCTGTGAGTAATGGGACGCCTCAGAGGAAGGGAGTTCTTGAAATTGATGCTCTGAATGTCATATTGGCTCAGAACAAAATGTTGACTCAGCAAGTCAATATGATTTCTCAGAGTCTGAATGGTTTGCAAAATGCATCCAACAGTAATAAAGAAGTATCTTCTGAAGAAGAAGCTTATGATCCTGAGAACCCTACAATGGCCGAGGTGAATTACATGGGTGAAGCCTATAGAAACACCTATAATCTCTCATGGAGAAATCATCCAAATTTCTCATGGAAAGATCAACAAAAGCCTCAACAAGGCTTTAATAATGGTGGAAGAAACAGGTTTAGCAATAGCAAGCCTTTTCCATCATCCTTTCAGCAACAGACAGAGAATTCTGAGCAGAGCCCCTCTAGCTTAGCAAACATAGTATCTGATCTATCTAAGGCCACTCTAAGTTTTATGAATAAAACAAGGTCCTCTATTAGAAATTTGGAGGCACAAGTGGGCCAGTTGAGTAAAAGAGTAACTGAAACTCCTCCTAGTACCCTCCCAAGCAATACAAAAGAGAATCCAAAAAGAGAGTGCAAGGCCATAACCTTACTTGGTGTGGCCAAACCTAGAGAGGAGGAGGAAAACATGAATCCCAGTGAGGAAGACCTCATGGGACATCTGACGAACGGATTTTTGACGGTTTAGAATTTCACAAATGAAATCTCGTTGAAGTATAGTCTCTAAACCAACAATAATCCTCTCATACAAAAATTTGTTTATCACAAGTACAAACCCCTAAAATCTATAAACCGAAGTATTTAAACCTCGGGTCGTTCTCCCTAGGATTTACAATAAAGTGTCTTGTTATTGGTTGTGAGTTATATTTGGGGTTTTTAAGATTTTAGACAAGAAATATAAATGGCAAAGAAAATAAACTAACAACTAGCAAAGCTCTTAGTAAGATATGAGAACTGGAAGTCCTATCCTAGTTATCCTCCTCAATTGTGATGACAAATTGTCCATTGCTCCCACTTAGTCAACCTCTAACCATGAAGGAAAGTCAAGTGGATGAATCAATTTGATTCCTCAAGTCCTAATCAACTCCTAAAGGAAAGACTAGCTTTAGAGGCATTCAAATCAATTAGCAACTTCTAATTATCAATCAACAAAGGAATTAGATAACTCAAGAGTCACTAATTACTTTACCTAGGCCAAGAGGAACAAAAGCTACACTAAAATCCTACCAAGCATTTCATCAAACACTTGGAAGGTACAAAAGAAAAGCAAAGCAATTTGACAACAAGAAGAGAATCTAACAACAATTGTTGAAAGAAGTTAACAACAACAATCAAAAGAAACACAATTATTATGAATTACCTTGAATTGAATTGAAAGAAAGTAGAAGGAACAATACTAGATCTACAACAAAATATAAGAACAATATAAAAGAGATTACACCAAAAGAGTAGGAGAAGAATGAATGTAACTACAAGGAATTGAGAAGATAAAAGTAGAAGAAGATGAATCTAAATCTAGATCTAAGAACTAAACCTAATCCTAATCCTAATTCTAGAGAGAAGTGAGAGCTTCTCTCTCTAGAAACTAGTTCTAAAACTAAACTATGATTAATGGTAACTAACATGTGTTTCCCTCTTCACTCCTTGGGTTAAATAGCATCAGAAATGAGTTGGATTGGGCCCACAAGGCTTCTAAAATCGCTGGCCACGTTTTGCTTCAAGTGGACTAGGTGGCAGCAACGGCGCGCGCACGTACTATGCACGTGCGCGCCACCATACTTGTAGCAACTATGGCAAATCTTATATCGTTTCGAAGCCCCGGATGTTAGCTTTCTAACCCAACTGGAACCGCATCATTTGGACCTTTGTAGCTCAAGTTATGGTTGTTTAAGTGCGAAGAGGTCGGCTTGACAGCTTTCCGGTTCTTTCATTTCTTCATGAGTTCTCCAACTTTTCATGCTTCTTTCTTCATTCCCTTGATCCAATCTTTGCCTCCTAGACCTTAAATCACTTAAAAAACATATCAAGGCATCTAATGGAATCAAGGTGAATTAAATTTATTCATTTTAAGACCTAAAAGGCATGTTTTCACTCTTAAGCACAATTAAAGGAGAATATACAAAACCATGCTATTTTATTGAATAAATGTGGGTGAAAGGTGACAAAATCCCCTAAATTCAATACAAGATAAACCGTCAAATTGAGGTTTGTCAACATCCTCTGGACAAAAAGGAGTTCCCATTTGAGGAACCTAAGGAATCTGAGACTCATCTAGAGACCATAGATATTCTATTGAACATACTTCTGCCATTCATGAGCTCTGATGAATATTCTTCCTCTGAGGAGGAGGAAGATATTACTGAAGAGCAAGTTGCTAAGTACCTTGGAGCAATCATGAAGCTGAATGCTATGTTATTTGGTAATGAGACTTGGGTGGATGAACCCCGCTTGCTCACCAATGAATTGAATAACTTGGTTAGGCAGACATTACCTAAAAAGAAACATGATCCTGGTAAATTCTTAATTCCTTGTACCATAGGCACCATGACCTTTGAGAAAGCTCTGTGTGACCTGGGGTCAGGTATAAACTTAATGCCACTCTCTGTAATGGAGAAACTAGGAATCTTTGAGGTACAAGCTGCCAAATTCTCATTAGAAATGATAGATAAATCCATGAAAAAGGCTTATGGACAGGTAGAAGACATGATATTAAAGGTCAAAGGCCTTTACATCCCTACTGATTTCATAATCCTAGACACTGGGAAGGATGAGGATGAATCCATCATCCTTGGAAGACCCTTCCTAGTCATAGCAAAAGCTGTAATTGACGTGGACAGAGGAGAGTTGATCCTTCAATTGAATGAGGACTACCTTGTGTTTAAAATTCAAGGATCTCCCTCTGTAACCATGGAGAGGAAGCAAGAAGAGCTTCTCTCAATGCAGAGTCAAACAAAGCCCCCACAGTCAAACTCTAAGTTTGGTGTTAGGAGGCCACAACCAAACTCTAAGTTTGGTGTTGAACCCCCACATTCAAACTCTAAGTTTGGTGTTGGGAGGTCCCAACAATGCTCTGAACATCTGTGAAGCACCATGAGAGCTCACTGTCAAGCTATTGACATTAAAGAAGCGCTTATTAGGAGGCAACCCAATTTTTATTTATCTATGTTATTTTTTTTAGGTTGATGATCATGTGGAGTCAAAAAAACTACTTCAAAATTATAGAAAAATAAAAAATAGCATTAAAAATAGCACACCATAGAGGAGAAACTTACTGGCGTTTAAACGCCAGTAAGGGTAGTAGAATGGGCGTTTAACGCCCAGTCTGGCACCATTCTGGGCGTTAGACGCCACAAAGAAGCACCAGATTGGCGTTAAATGCCAGAAAGAAACAACAAACTGGCGTTAAATGCCAGAAACAGGTTGCAGCTTGCCATTTAACGCCAGGAAAGGAATAAAAGCTGGCGTTTAACATTAAAAACAAGCAGCAGTCTGGCGTTAAACACCAGGATTGCACACTAAGGGCATTTACATGCCTAATTGGAGTAGGGATGAGAAATCCTTGACCCCTCAGGATCTGTAGACCCCACGTGATCCCCACCTACCCCACCTCTCTCTCTCCCCCTCACACATCTCTATAACACTCTACCCAAAACACCATTCACCTATCAAATCCTATTCTCTTCCCTATATTCTCTTCACCAATCACCTCTACCCCTCTTCCCCAAAAACCCCACCTACCTCACTTTCAAATTCAAACACTTTTCCCTCCCAAACCCACCCAAGTCCATTCGGCCACTCTCCCTCTCTTCCCCTATAAATACACCTCTTCACTCCTTCTTTTTCACACATCTTATACACTTTTCTCCTACTTGGCCGAACCACTTAACCCCCTCCACTTCCTCCATCTCTTCTTCTTCTCCGCCCTTCTTTCTTCCTTTGCTCGAGGACGAGCAAATATTTTAAGTTTGGTGTGGTAAAAGTGTTGTTTTTTGCTTTTCTATAACCATTTATGGCATCTAAGGCCAGAGAAACCTCTAGAAAGAGGAAAGGGAAGACAAAAGCTTCCATCTCCGAGTCATGGGAGATGGAGAGATTCATCTCAAAGGTCCATCAAGACCACTTCTATGAAGTTGTGACCAAGAAGAAGGTGATCCCTGAGGTCCCTTTCATGCTCAAGAAAAATGAGTATCCGGAGTCCAACATGAAATCCGAAGAAGAGGTTGGGAAGTTCTTACCAACACCATTCAACAAGTCAGAATCTTAATGGTTCAAGAGTTCTATGCCAATGCATGGATCACTAGGAACCATGATCAAAGTATGAGACCGAATCCAAAGAATTGGCTTACAATGGTTCGGGAGAAATACTTAGATTTCAGTCCAAAAAATGTAAGGTTGGCATTCCACTTGCCAATGATGCAAGAAAATGCACGCCCCTACACTAAAAGGGTCAACTTTGATCAAAGGTTGGACCAAGTCCTCATGGACATATGTGTGGAAGGAGCTCAATGAAAAAGAGACGCAAGAGGCAATCCGGTTCAATTGAGAAGACCAGACCTTAAGCCTGTGGCTAGAGGATGGTTGGAGTTCATCCAACACTCCATCATTCCTACTAGTAACCGATCTGAAGTGACTATGGATCGGGCCATCATGATCCATAGTATCATGATTGGGGAGGAAGTGGAAGTTCATGAGATCATACCTTTAGAACTCTACAAGGTGGCTGACAAGTCCTCCACTTTGGCAAGGTTAGCCTTTCCACATCTCATTTATCACCTATGCAATTTGGCTGGGATTGACATAGAAGGAGACATCCTTATTGAAGAGGACAAGTCCTTCACTAAGAAAAGGATGGAGCAAATAAGAGAGCCCACTCATGGACCTCAACAAGAGCTTGAGAAAATTCCTCATGAAATCCCTGAGATGCCTCAAGGATGCATTTTCCTCCACACAACTATTGGGAGCAACTCAACACCTCTTTGGAAGGCTTGAGTTACAACATGGACCAACTAAGGGTGGAGCACCATGAGCACTCCTTCATTCTCCATGAGATTAGAGAAGATCAAAGAGCTATGAGGGAGGAACAACAAAGGCAAGGAAGAGACATAGAGGAGCTCAAGCGTTCCATTGGATCTTCAAGAGGAAGAACTAGCCGCCATCACTAAGGTGGACCCGTTCTTTGATTTCCATGTTCTTATTTTTCTGTTTTTCGAATTTGATGCTTTATGTTTGTCTATGTTTGTGTCTTCATTACATGATCATTAGTTTCTAGTGTCTATGTCTTAAAGCTATGAATAACTCCATGAATCCTTCACCTCTCTTAAATGAAAAATGCGCCTAATTACAAAATAACAAGAAGTACTTGGATTTCAAATTTTATCTTGAAATTAGTTTAATTATTTTGATGTAGTGGCAATACTTTTTGTTTTCTGAATGAATGCTTGAACAGTGCATATTTTTGATAGTGAAGTTTATGAATGTTAAAATTGTTGGCTCTTGAAAGAATGATGCCAAAACTTCAAATAACACTATCTAAAATTCTAAGTTCCTATAGAAGCCAATCATTCTAAACTTCAAAGGAAAAAGTGAGATGCCAAAACTGTTCAGAAGCAAAAAGCTACAAGTCCCGCTCATCTAATCAGAATTAATATTCATTGATATTTTGAGATTTATAGTATATTATCTTTTTTTATCCTAATTGATTTTCAGTTGCTTGGGGACAAGCAACAAGTTAAGTTTGGTGTTGTGATGAGCGGATAATTTATACGCTTTTTGGCATTGGTTTTAGGTAGTTTTTAGTAAGTTCAAGCTACTTTTAGGGATGTTTTCATTAGTTTTTATGTTAAATTCACATTTCTGGACTTTACTATGTGTTTGTGTGTTTTTCTGTGATTTCAGGTAATTTCTGGCTTAAATTGAGGGACCTGAGCAAAACTCTGAGAAGGAGGCTAACAAAGGACTGCTGATGCTGTTGGAATCTGACCTCCCTGCACTCGAAATGGAATTTCTGGAGCTACAGAACTCTAAATGGCGCGCTCTTAATGGCGTTGGAAAGTAGACATCCAGAGCTTTCCAGCAATATATAATAGTCTATAGTTTATTCGGGAATTGACGACGTAAACTGGCGCTCAAAGCCAGTTCCATGTTGCTGTCTGGAGTAAAACGCCAGAAACATGTCACGACCTGGAGTTGAATGCCCAAAACACGTTACAACTTGGCGTTCAACTCCAATAAAAGCCTCAGCTCGTGGATAGACCAAGCTTAGCCCAAACATACACCAAGTGGGCCCCGGAAGTGGATTTATGCATCAATTACTTACTCATGTAAACCCTAGTAGCTAGTTTATTATAAATAGGACTTTTTACTAGTGTATTAGACATCTCTGGACGCCTAGTCCTTAGACCATGGGGGCTAGCCATTCGGCCATGCCTGAATCTTTTACTTATGTATTTTCAACGGTGGAGTTTGTACACACCATAGATTAAGGGTGTGGAGCTCTGTTGTACCTCAAGTTTCAATACAATTACTATTATTTTCTATTCAATTCTCTTTTAGTCCTATTCTAAGATATTCGTTGCACTTCAACTTGATGAACGTGATGATCCGTGACACTCATCATCATTCTCACCTATGAACGCGCGTGACTGACAACCACTTCTGTTCTACCTTAGGCCGGGCGCATATCTCTTAGATTCCCCAACAGAATCTTTGTGGTATAAGCTAGATAGATGGCGGCATTCATGGGAATCCGGAAAGTCTAACCTTGTCTATGGTATTCCGAGTAGGATTCCGGGAATCCAGAAAGTCTAACCTTGTCTGTGGTATTCTGAGTAGGATTCCGGGATTGAATGACTGTGACGAGCTTCAAACTCCTGAAGGCTGGGCGTTAGTGACAGACGCAAAAGAATCAAGGATTCTATTCCAACCTGATTGAGAACCGACAGATGATTAGCCGTGCTGTAACAGAGCATAGGACCATTTTCACTGAGAGGATGGGATGTAGCCATTGACAACGGTGATTCCCTACATACAGCTTGCCATGGAAAGGAGTAAGAAGAAATTGATCTCCTCAAATTTTTTCCATATCTTCTCAAATCTCCCTCAAATTTTCGAAAATCTCTCCTCCTCTCCTATTTAAACACGTTCGGCCACCCCCCTTTCCCCACACCATTCGAATTTTCTCTCCTCCTCTCTCCCCTCTTTCCTTTCTTTTGCTTGAGGAAAAGCAAACCTCTAAGTTTGGTGTGCTTTTCCGTGATCACTAAGCCAAGATTCATCAAGATCATGGTTCCTAAGGGAAAACAAACCAATTTAAGAGGAAAGAAAGAGAATAATCCAAAGAATCTTTGGAATCAAGAGAAGTTCTTAACCAAAGAACATGAAGACCATTATCACAAAATAATGGGTCTGAGGTCAGTGATCCCGGAAGTTAAATTTGATCTGAAAGAAGATGAATATCCGGGGATCCAAGAGCAAATTCGAAACAGAGGATGGGAAGTTCTAACCAATCCTGAGATAAAGGTTGGAAGAAATATGATTCAGAAATTCTACTCAAATCTGTGGCTGACAGATAAGCAGAGAATGACTGGAACTGCTTTCCATACTTACAGAACCATGGTCAGAGGGAAAGTTATCTACTTCCATCTGGACAAAATAAGAGAGGTCTTCAAATTGCCTCAACTGCAAGATGATCCTGAATCCTTTAATAGGAGAATGGTGAGAGCAGATAAGGGGTTGGATCAAGTTCTAGAGGACATTTGCCTCCCTGGAACTAAGTGGATAACCAATTCAAAAGGTATCCCAAACCAACTCAAGAGGGGATACCTCAAACCAATTGCAAGAGGCTGGCTAGACTTTACTGGGCGTTCCATATTGCCCACTAGCAACCGTTCTGAGGTCACCATCAAGAGAGCAGTGATGATTCATTGCATTATGCTTGGAAAAGAAGTGGAGGTTCATCATGTGATTGCTTGTGAGATCTACACAATTGCAAATAAGAATTCCACTGAAGCCAAACTGGCTTACCCAAGCTTGATCTCCTTGCTCTGTAAAGAGGCTGGGGTGAAGATGGGAGTAGATGAATTCATACCCATTGAACATCCAATCACCAAGAAGTCAATGGAAGGACAAATGCAAGACAACTCTATCAAAAAGAGGGCGAAGGAGTTCCTCCCTGAATTTCCTGAAATTGACTACTGGGCTAGCCTAGAAGCATCTATCACCAAGTTGCAAGAAACTATGGAGCAACTTAAGGAAGAACAGCAGAATCAGAACTGCATGCTCTGCAAATTGCTGAAGGAACAAGAGAAGCAGGGGCGTGAACTTCAAGAGTTGAAACGCCAAAAGTTCTCCCCTCAATTTGAGGGAGCATCCACTTCTCAAAATCAAGGTTGTTGAGTCCTAACTCTGTGATAACCTCTATCATTAAATTTTTGTTTTCTATTCCTACTAGTATCATCTTATATCTATTTTTGAGTCTTGTTCTTAATTCATAATTAATAAAATTTAAAGTTCACGTCTTAAAACTATGAATGTCCTATGAACCATCACCTCTCTTAAATGAAAAGTGCTTTAATCACAAAAGAACAAGAAGTACAGGATTTTGAATTTATTTTTGAAACTAATTGAATTAGTTTGATGTGGTGACAATACTTTTTGTTTTCTAAATGAATGCTTGAACAGTGCATATGTATTTTGAATTTGTTGTTTTAAGAATGTTAAAATTGTTGGCTCTTGAAAGAATGAGGAAAAAGAGAACTGTTATTGAGGATCTGAAAAAAATCATCAAATTGATTCTTGAAGCAAGAAAAAGCAGTGATTCAAAAAAAATGAAAAAAAAATAGAAGAAAAAGAAAGAAATAAAGTTGTGATCCAAGGCAAAAAGAGTGTGCTTAAGAACCCTGGACACCTCTAATTGGGGACTCTAGCAAAGCTGAGTCACAATCTGAAAAGGTTCACCCAATTATGTGTCTGTGGCATGTATGTATCCGGTGGTAATACTGGAAGATAGAGTGCTTTGGGCGACAGCCAAGACTCATAAAGAAGCTATGTTCAAGAATCATAATTCTTAACTAGGAGAATCAATAACACTATCTGAGTTCTGAGTTCCTATGGATGCCAATCATTCTAAACTTCAAAGGATAAAATGAGATGCCGAAATTGTTCAGAAGCAAAAAGCTACTAGTCCCGCTCATCTAATTGGAGCTAAGTTTCATTGATATTTTGAAGTCTATAGTATGTTCTCTTCTTTTTATCCTATTTGATTTTCAGTTGCTTGGGGACAAGCAACAATTTAAGTTTGGTGTTATGATGAGCGGATAATTTATACGCTTTTTGGCATTGTTTTTAGTATGCTTTTAGTATATTTTAGTTATTTTTTATTATATTTTTATTAGTTTTTTGTTAAAATTCACTTTTCTGGACTTTACTATGAGTTTGTGTGTTTTTCTGTGATTTCAGGTATTTTCTGGCTGAAATTGAGGGTCCTGAGCAAAAATCTGATTCAGAGGCTGAAAAGGACTGCAGATGCTGTTGAATTCTGTCCTCCCTGCACTCGAAGTGGATTTTCTGGAGCTACAGAAGCCCAATTGGCGCGCTCTCAACAGCGTTGGAAAGTAGACATCCTGGGCTTTCCATCAATGTATAATAGTCCATACTTTGCCCGAGATTTTATGGCCCAAACCGGCATTTCAAATCAGCTTCAGAATTCCCAGCGTTCAACGCTGGAACTGGCATAAAAATTGGAGTTAAACGCCCAAACTGGCATAAAAGCTGGCGTTTAACTCTAGAAAAAGTCTCTACACATGAAAGCTTCAATGCTCAGCCCAAGCACACACTAAGTGGACCCAGAAGTGGATTTTTACGTCATTTACTCATTTCTGTATACCCTAGGTTACTAGTTCTCTATTAATAGGATCTTTTGACATTGTATCTGTACCTCATGACACTTTACACGTTTCTCATTGTATCTTCTACGGCATGAGTCTCTAAACCCCATGGTTGGGGGTGAGGAGCTCTGCTGTGTCTTGATGGATTAATGCAATTACTATTGTTTTTCATTCAATCATGCTTGCTTCCATTCTAAGATATCACTTGCTCCTAAACCTGATGAATGTGATGATCCGTGACACTCATCATCATTCTCAACTATGAATGTGTGCCTGACAACCACCTCTGTTCTACCTTAGATTGAGTGGATATCTCTTGGATTCCTTAATTAGAATCCTCGTGGTATAAGCTAGAATTGATGGCGGCATTCAATAGAATCCAGAAGGTCTAAACCTTGTCTGTGGTATTCTGAGTAGGATTCAAGGATTGAATGACTGTGACGAGCTTCAAACTCCTGAGGGTTAGGCGTTAGTGACAGACGCAAAAGAATCACTGGATTCTATTCCAACCCGATTGAGAATCGACAGATGATTAGCCGTGCCGTGACAGGGTGCGTTGAACATTTTCACTGAGAGGATGGGAGATAGCCATTGACAATAGTGAAACCCTACATACAGCTTGCCATGGAAGGAGTCTTACGTGCTTGAAGAAGAAGACAGTAGGAAAGCAGAGATTCAGAAGATAGAGCATCTCCAAAACCTCAACTTGTTCTCTATTACTGCAAAACAAGTACTTATTTCATGTTCTTTTACTTTTTACAATCAATCCTGATAATTATTGATATCCTGACTAAGAGTTACAATATAACCATAGCTTGCTTCAAGCCAACAATCTCCGTGGGATCGACTCTTACTCACGTAAGGTATTACTTGGACGACCCAGTGCACTTGCTGGTTAGTTGTTCGGAATTGCAAAAGTGTGATTGCAATTTCGTGTACCAATATGCTCATTTAATGACCATTTCAGCTCATTTCCATCCCCAAATAAGAGAGAAAGGCGCGGTTTGAGAGAAGAGAGGAGAAGAGGTGATGTTCCTATTCACATCCACCTTCCGGGAGCCATATCTTGAGCTACGGAACTCCGATTGACAAGCCGTTTGCGGTCACGCAAAGCTCTCATCGAGCTCTTCATTTCTATCTATGAAAATTTGGTAAGAACTCAAAGCTAAAACTCCAGATTCCAGCCCTAGAGTTTTTGCACTTTTGGGTTTGATTTTTGAGTAGATTTTGGTTTTGGTTGTTTAGGTGATCTCTAGTAGCGGGCAATTGTCGGGTTTTGCCCCAATCATCATTGGATAAGGTAAGGTTTCACTAAACTCTTGTGTTTAGTTGTTTTGTGTATCTTAGGTTTTGATTTTGATATATATATGATGTTAGTTTGAGCTTTGGTGGCTTGTTGGTGAGTTGAAAGATTGTTGGAGTCCAATCTTGGTGCGGTGTGCTTTTTGGGGAGTAGCCAAGGTATGGTTCTAGTCTCCTCTATGTAATATGTAATATCACTGGACACTTAGGCTAGTTGACCTTAAGATAGGTTGAACGATGTGATTATATGATTGATTGTATATAAATGTATACTTGATGATGGTTTGGATGTAGGATGAATGAGTTTGAATGTGATGATATATATATATTGTTAGATGATGATTATTAATTAGTTGTGTTGGTGGGTGTTGAGATTTGAAGATGGATGTTGATGATGATTTTGATTGTTGGTTATTACGGTTGATGATGATTGTTGAGAATTATTGGTGTTGATGTATTTTATGATGGATTTGGTTAACGTCAGATATTGTTTGGTGATGATTACTGGAATTGTTGAGGATTTGTTTTGGTTGTTGAGGTTGTTGTTGGTTGATGATGATTATGAGTGCAGATTTATGATTGAATTAGAAATTATGAATTGGTAGTGATATATGGTGTAATGGTTGAGTAATTTAGGTGTGAAATTGAGGAGAATGATGTGAAATGGTTAGATGTTTTGTGTGGTAATCTTTTATGATGATTGAGCAAGTTTTGATTCGGTTTTAGATTGGGGTTTGGTTAAAATTGAGGTTTTGAGGTTTTTGGTAAAAACGGATTTTCGGTGAAAAAATCTGAATTCTGTGCATGCTGCAAAATTTTTTAATTTCTGGTTTATGTGCGCACGCACAACCTTGTGCACACGCACACACAGGGAAAGGCTTGTTGATGAGAGCGCTAGCACAACATGTGCGCAATCACAACCACTGAAGTTTTGCAACTTGTGCGCACGCACATGTTGGAAGGTGCACTTTGTTGTGGGCGTTCGCACGCCTTGTGCGAATGAACAGAGTTAAAATTTTTACTACCTGTGCATATGCACACTTCTATGCATATGCACACATTTGAAAACATTCCTGGGCATGCGCACACACACCGCTATGCGTACGCACATGCCCTATTTTTTAACTAAAATCTTTTTTGGAACTGTTTCGCCTTCGCAACAAGCTTGTAAACTTCTGTGACACCTATTTAATACTTTTTGGCTTGTTTTTGGATGTTAACCATAGAGAAGGTCTTGGGTGAAATTATTTGGGTATTACCTTGAAAGGTTAGAGAACGGATGTTTAGGTTTCTGGTGTGTATTGACAACGAGTTTGGTTGAGAGAGAAGGAAGAGTAGTGAACTTGGTGATTACTGACATGGAATTGAGAAATTGAGGAACTAATGAGTTTGGAATAGAAATTATGAATGATTATGGTTGATGGAATGAGTATGAGTGAAAATGTGCTATGAGGAGTGGCCTCTGAGATTGAATATGTGATTACGATATGCATTGTTTTTCGTCGTAGGGCTGTGGCAGTCTCCCGCCCAAGTTCGGATGTGAGGCTTGAAGTTGGGCTTCCCACTTATATGTATCGCTCAAGAGGAAGGTGCTAGAGCACTCTCCCTCAGAATGTTTCCCTCTGAAAGAGAAGGAGGTAGGTCTCTCATCCCTCATAATTTTTCTTCTTGAGCATGGGTTTCTCTCTGGTTACAAGGTGGTACGTCACTAACCCACGGAATCATGCAACATTCTGAGGAAGGTGGTAGGGCACTCTCCCTCGAAACATTTCCCTCTGAATGGAGAAGATGTTAGGGCACTTATCCCTTGGAATTATTCTTCCTGAGTATGCACAACAGAGAGACTAATCTGGAAGTTGCCGGCCGGATTTTGAGTTGGGCTTGGCACTATAACCGACATGTGATATCATAGCCAATAGGACAGACATTCATCATATGCATCTTCTATATGTTTTCTTGCTTTGATTACTTGAGTTTGCCAAATTGTATAATTTGCCTATTTGCTTCTTGAATTACTTGTTATAAATCTATATATATGAATACTACCAGTGTTTTCCTTGCTTGCATTATCTGTGTTTGTTTGGTGCTGAGGAGGTTAGGTAGGTGGTGGCGATGAGATTGCACGGAGGTTAGGTTGGCGAAGGCTGTGGGATACAATGGTGTAACTAGCTTTAGTTAGAAATCCTTTATGTTTAGAAAACCCTGTTTATTATTTATGGTTTAAGTTATTTATTTTCGTTTATCTTGAATATCTGTTTTGTATGAAGCTCTAGGATTGCCTCTGGCATCCTGAGGTCTTACATCTTACATTACTGGGTACTGTTACCATACTGAAAACCTCTAGTTCTTATTCTATATGTTGTTGTTTTACAGATGCAGGTCGCAACCCACCTTAGTAAGTTGCTTGATGGTAGCAGAGCGGAGGATCATATTCTATTTTGTTGTTATTAGGGTTATTTTTATTAGTACTCTCACTTTTGTATTTACATTTGCTTTAGAGGCTTTGATAATTTATCAGTTCTTTGCACACTTATTCATACAAGCTGCATGGTTTTACAAATCCTTCCCAATCTTGTTCTATGGTAGAAAACTTACTTCCTAGGCCCTTAAATTATGTATTTTTAATTCCCCTTTATACCATTCGATGCCGTGAGCCATTTGTTAAGTGTTTTCAGACTTTATAGGGCAGGAATGGCTTAGATGATGGAATGGAAGCTTGCAAAAATGGACGGAACATAAGAAACTAAGGAGCTGACCAGCGAGAATCGATGCGCACGTGTATCTGACGCTTACACACAACTTCGCACATCCCACAACAACGCGGAAGCATACTTGACGCGTACGCGTGCCACGCGCAGAATACCATTGACGCGTACACGTACCTGACGTGTACGCGTGACATGCACCACCTGCAGAATTTGCAGAAAACACTGGGAGCGAGTTCTGGGCTATTTTTGGCCCAGTTTCAAGCCTGAAAACACTTATTAGAGGCTGCAGAGTGGAGTAGAATGGAAGGGATACAATCATTCACATAATTTTATGTTTTAGATGTAGTTTCTAGAGAGAGAGGCTCCCTCCTCTCTCTAGGTTTTAGGGTTCTTAGTCTTATTTCTTCTTAATTTCAGATTTCTAATTTACTTTAATTTAGGTTTCTTCTACTATTATTGTTCCAGCACTTTAGTTATCTATTCATCATTGTGATTTCCTTATTTTATGAACTCTTCATGTTAGATTCAATTTCTTATTAATGCAATTTGAGGTATTTCATGTTTATTGCTTCTTCTATTATTTGTTATCATTAATTTTGCAATTGTTGGTTTTAGGTTTTATATTCTCCTATTACTTTTCTATGCTTTTATTTTATTCCTTCCAAGTGTTTGATAAAATGCTTGGAAGGATGTTAGAGTAGATTTTTTCTCCTCTTGGCTTAGGTTGAGTAATTGGTGACTCTTGAGTTATCAAACTCCTTTGTTGAATGATAATTAAAAGTTGCTAGTCAATTTGAATATCACTAAAGCTAGTCTTTCATTATGAGTTGGCTAGGACTTGTGATCTCAAGTTGATATCCACTTGACTTTCCTTCATAGTTAGAGGTTAACTAAGTGGGAGCAATGGACAATTCTCATCACAATTGATAAGGATAGCTAGGATAGGACTTCTAGTTCTCATACCTTGCCAAGAGCTTTATTAGTTATTAGTTTAATTCTTTCAATTTACATTCCTTGTTCAATAATTAAAAACCCAAAAAGATACAATCTCATAACCAATTATGAGTACACTTCCCTGCAATTCCTTGAGAGAAGACCTGAAGTTTGAATACTTCGGTTTACTTTTATAGGGTTTGTTACTTGTGACAAACAAATATTTGTATGAAAGGATTCTTGTTGGTTTAAAAGCTATACTTTCAATGAGAACTTAGTGTGAAATTCTTTACCACACAAAAATCCGTTCATCAAAATGGCGCCGTTGTCGGGGAATTGCAAACGTGTGCCATATTATTGGTTATTGTAAATATTTGCTTTTTGCTTGTTTGTTAGTTTTTGTTTGTTTTAGGACTTTGTTGCTTATTTTCATTAGTTTTTGTTTTTATTTTCTTTTGTTACCATGAATTCTCACCTATTTGGCTATGAGTTTAGTTTAAATTATGTTGTAGGAAATGGAAGCTACAATGAGGATATGCATCAAGGATGGAACAATCAAAGTTGGGAGGAGCCACAAGTTTATGGACAACCTTTTTGGCAACAACCTCCTCCGGTCTCATATAGGTCTAACTCTAATCCTAATGCATACCAATCGAATGGATGTGGTAGTCCTTGTTGTACGTGTCACCAACCGCCACCACATGCCTATGGACCACCTCCTCAACATAATTTTGAACCACCATACTCACAAGCCCGTTTCCACCAATCACCTCCACATGATCCTAACCCTTATCCACCATATCAACCACCATATGAACCATACGAACCATAGATAAAACCACCACCATTCCAACTCAATTACTCCCAAACCACCACCTCAATATAAACCATCTCCATATCCTTATCAAAACAAACCACCTTCTTATCATGAACCCTTCCTTTAAAGTAGTGAACCCTCATATCCATCCCAATCTCCAACGAATGAAACCCTTGGTGTACTTCTTGAAGGGCTAGAAGAGATGAATAAGAAGGTACTAGCATTCACAGCTACCTTGACCGAGGTAGTAAATCGATTAGCCTCCCAATGCTTGAATATTGTAGATACAACCATGGCCACTCGTAGAGAATCAAGTGAGGAGTGTAGTATGAAAGAGAGATTGGAAACTCCTGTGGAAAATGAGGATTGTGATTTTGTACTAGAATAATTGGAGGAAGCCGTAATTAATGAAGAAGAAGAAGAAGTGGTTGAAGACCTTGGAGATGCTGAACCTCTCTGGGAATCGAGAGTTATAGAGAATCTTGCCAAGAAGCTTGAAATTGATGTTGAGGAGGATAGTGCACAACCTCCAAGACATGTTCCTTATGAAGAATTGGACAGAATAGATCAAGAGGCAAGTTCCCATGGTGATGATGATCATGAATCAAGCCCTCCTAATGATGAACTTGCGTCCGCAATTGAACCCCTCGAGTTTAAAGAACCTTCTCCAAGCGAATTTGAAGATGATGTGGAGGTAGAATTTTCTCAACCTCCAACTTATGACTTGAGTGACGGGTAAGAATTAGAAGAATTTGATTAGGGCGCAGTTGAAGTTGAAGAGGTTTGCAAGGAGGTGGAAGAATTCAAAGAAGAGCACAAGGGAGTAGAGCTTGCAAGACCATTGGAAACACCTCTCCCAAAGCCATTACAATCTAATACAACATTCAAGTGGGTAAAATCCTTATCCTTAACCTTTACTTTCCCACTTGAATATGGTTTACTTGAGACAGATGGTCAACTTAGAGCTCTTTGTGGCTTTAAGAGTAAGAGGGAGATGGTTAGTGGTAGGAGTTGTCATGCAAGGTTCAATATGGTTGCGTGCTCTAAGTTGAAGTGCAAGGATTGGTGTAGAACTCGATTGAATGGGTCTAGAAAGTTGTTTGGATGTCTCATGAGAATTTAAATTGCTTGCCACCCAGTTGGAGAAATGATGGTCGACAAGAAGACGGGTGTAAAAGCAAGGTCTGGGACCCTGGAATTCATTACAACAATCAACACTCTTGGGGCCTTGTCACTTGCTTTAACTTGCTTGAAGGCTTTATGTGCCTAGTTTGGGATCCAAGAGGCTATTGGAATCACAAACACTGGTGGAGATTCTTGGATGAGTTCAAGCACAAGCCACCATGACAAGGAGCTCACAAAATGTCCAACTTAAGGACAATAACTAAAAGTGCTAGGTGGAAGACCACCCACCATGATATGATCTTTCCTGTGTACTAATTTTATTTTACTAATTTCAGTATTCATTTCCAGTTCTGCATATTTATCTTTATTTTATTTTTTTTAAAAATAAGGGGGGATGTGACGCGTACGCGTAACCCACGCGTATGCGTAACCCACGCGTACACGTAACCCACGCGTACGCGTCGATGCCAGTTTCGCTATCAGTAAAAAGTTACAGAGAGTTGGGCTGGAACTGCGCAAGAAGGGTGCCTGGCGCACGAGTCAACCTACGTGTACGCGTGGGCGACGCCTGCACCTCACCTTAAATTTGTCTACTCCACGCGTAAGCGTCAGCGACGCATACGCGTGGATGGAAAATCGGCGTAAAATGGTGTTTCGACCCAAGAGTTGCACGGGCATGAGCTGATGTTGTGCATCTAGCACGACGACTACGCGTGACCGACGCTTACACGTCATATTGATTTCTGCTCACCGACGCGTACGCGTGGGTGACGCTTACGCGTCGATTCGCAGACTCCTCTCTCCTTCTTTCTTCTCTCCTTTTCTTCTATCCTCCTCATTTCTTACTTTCTTCTCCTCCCTTCTCATCCTTATTCTCTTTCATTCTCTTTTACATATTACATTTGCATACTTTCCTTCAGTGCATTTTAATTTTATTCATATTTTTTATCTCCTTTTCTAATTTCCTATTTTACCATTGGTGTTAAATGTTCTTATTCAACTGTTGCATCTTTTCTTGAATTATTTTGGTGCTTCGTGACTTGTTTTCAACTGTTGGGTGTTATTAATTATAAGTCAATGCTAATTTTTATGATACTTGTATTCCATTTACATTGATATGCACTTATATTGTCTTTCATTACCCACACTCTCTCCCTATTATTGCAATTTTTGCACTATTTATATGCCATTTGCTTCTACTATTTTCTCACTTGCATGCTGTAGCTACCATATAGTTGAGATCCTCATTATTTGGCATCAACCCACCCATATTCTATTTGTTTCTGGGTTACTTTTCTTCCTTTTTCTCTTCTTTCAGGATGGCCACTGATGAGCGGATAATTTATACGCTTTTTGGCATTGTTTTTAGATAGTTTTTAGTAAGTTTGAGCTACGTTTAGGGATGTTTTCATTAGTTTTTATGTTAAATTCACCTTTCTGGACTTTACTATGATTTTGTGTGTTTTTCTGTGATTTCAGGTAAATTCTGACTGAAATTGAGGGATTTGAGCAAAACTCTGAAGAAGGCTGACAAAAGGACTGCTGATGCTGTTGGAATCTGACCTCCCTGCACTCGAAATGGATTTTCTGGAGCTACAGAACTCCAAATGGCGCGCTCTCAACGGCGTTGGAAAGTAGACATCCAGGGCTTTCCAGCAATATATAATAGTCCATACTTTATTCGAAGAATGACGACGTAACTTGGCGTTGAACGCCAAGTTCATGCTGCTGTCTGGAGTTAAACGCCAGAAAAACGTCATGATCCGGAGTTGAACGCCCAAAACACGTCATAACTTGGAGTTCAACTCCAAGAGAAGCCTTAGCTCGTGGATTGATCAAGCTCAGCCCAAGCATACACCAAGTGGGCCCCGGAAGTGAATTTATGCATCAATTACTTACTCATGTAAACCCTAGGAGCTAGTCTAGTATATATAGGACATTTATCTATTGTATTAGACATCTTTGGTCTCAGTTTTGTTTTATTCTTCATCCTAAGAGATCATTGATCAAGTTAGGGGGGCTGGCCATTCGGCCATGCCTAAACCTCTTTCACTTATGTATTTTCAACGGTGGAGTTTCTGCACACCATAGATTAAGGGTGTGGAGCTCTGCTGTACCTCAAGTATTAATGAAATTCTATTATCTTTTATTCAAATCTCTCTTATTCTTATTCCAAGATATTCATTCGTACCCAAGAACATGATGAATGTTATGAGTCAGATTACCCTCATTATCATTCTCACTTATGAACGCGCGTGATTGACAACCACTTTCGTTCTACATGCAACAGAGCTTGAATGCGTATCTCTTAGATTCCCCAACAGAATCTTCGTGGTATAAGCTAGATAGATGGCGGCATTTATGAGGATCCGGAAAGTCTCACCTTGTCTGTGGTATTCCGAGTAGGATCCTGGGAATCCGGAAAGTCTAACCTTGTCTGTGGTATTCCGAGTAGGATTCCGGTAATGAATGACTGTGACGTGCTTCAAACTTGCAACCTGCTGGGCGTTAGTGACAGACGCAAAAGAATCAAGGGATTCTATTCCAGTGGGAGCGGGAACCAACCGGTGATTAGCCGTACTGTGACAGAGTGCGTGAGCATTAGTTTTCACTGCGAGGATGGGATGTAGCCATCAACCATGGGTGATGCCTCCAGACGATTAGCCGTGCGACTGACAACCGCATAGGATCATTTTCCCGAGAGGATGAAAGTAGCCACAGCTGATGGTGAACCCCTATACAAAGCTTGCCATGGAAAGGAGTAAGAAGGATTGAGTAGAAGCAGTAGGAGAGCAGGCGTCCTTGAGCCATACAGCATCTCCCTTCGCTTATCTGAAATTTCCACCAATGAATCTGCATAAGTCTTCTATCCTTTTATTTAATCTATTCTTTTATCTTTATTTTTGAAACCCATAAACCATTTTAATCTGCCTGACTGAGATTTACAAGGTGACCATAGCTTGCTTCATACCAACAATCTCTGTGGGATCGACCCTTACTCACGTAAGGTTTATTACTTGGACGACCCAGTACACTTGCTGGTTAGTTGAACGGAGTTGTGAATTTAACCAAGAGCCACAATAGTTTTTGTGTACATACCAAAGAGCCAATATTGATGATCACAATTTCGTCCACCAGCCACCGAGAAGGGAAAGGGAAAGCTTCTTAATGGGGCAACCAACAAGTCCATCTGCACAATCCTTGGAGAAAGCACAGCAGTTGTAGCTTACAACCCCCATCCACTTGCACATCTTTGCATGCACCGAGGATGATGCAATCTTTAAGTGTGGGGAGGTCGCTACCGACTTCTGTGGGTTAGTTATTTTCTTTTTCAACACCAATTCTTACTCTTCTTTGTAGTTAGTTGTTGCATTTGCATGTTTGATTGATTGTATTGTAGTTAAACTTTGTGCATATTTTATCACTACATGATTGAAGTAATGATTTTCTTTTCAATAAACTATTTTAGGTATTTCACTAATTTGAATTAAAATTTTGCTAAACTTGTTTGAGGAAATTTTATTTTGGAATACGGTTTAGAGCTCGAACACACAAAACCAGTGAGATTTTGAGCCTATTAGATTGGTTGCATTTTATCAACTAATATTCTATTTTGGTGTGTGTTGTCCTCTCTATAATTATGATCATTGTCTTGCTTAATTCTATATTTCTATTATTTGATGTATGCATGCACTTATATGATTGAGGCCTTTGTTCACTATAGCTCACATACCCATATGGCCTTAACCTTTTCATTATCCTTTGCAAACCAAAGTTAAGCCTATTTTATCCATTTGTTCTTTACTTTAACTCATCACTAACTCTAAGCAGAAAACAATAATGTCCTTAATTTGAATCCTTGGTTAGCTTAGACTAGTGAGAGTGCTCACAAATTAAGTGTGAGAAAATTGGGTTTGCCAATATTTGGTTTGAGAATTGGGTGTTGTATATTCTTGTGAAAATGTGCAAAACAATAGTTGAGCAAATATTATTGCATTCATTACTTTAATCATATGCATTGAGAAAAACAAAAGAAAATAAAAGAAAAAATAGAAAAAAAAAAGAAAAAGAGCAAACAATAAAAAAGGGACAAAATGCCCCAAAGTAAATGATAGCAATGCATATGAGATGTACTCAAATTCGGATGCATGAATATGTGGAAAAAATAGTAAATGGGTAGTTAGATTTTGCATTTTAATTACATGGATTGTCCTAAGTTAGGTGGGAAGTTTAGGTTACTTAAGGATTCAGATTTTAGTCCACTTGACCAAATACAATCCTACCTTGACCCTAACCCCATTACAACCCTTAAAAGACCTCTTGATTTGTGTATTGGTGCATTTAGTTTTTGTTGATTGTTAGATGAAGAGCAAGTCTTAGAAAGCAAGATTAGTAGAGAATTGAAAGAATCGACCCTTAAACACATGAGCGATTAGAGTGTATACACTTCCAGTGAGGGTTTGATGCTCGATTCTTTGTTCCCGGCTTTCATGAGCTATTTTCTTCTTGCAAGTATATTTGTACTCCATTTTTATGATTTGAATTAGTGAAATCCAGTTCATATTTGTTCTTCAAAGGTTTATTTACTTTTCACCAAGTGGGTAAAAGCATTTTGCATTTAGCTGCATTCATACAAATAGGTTGCATTTCATACATTATCCTACCATTTTGCCTTCACTCTTTTAGTTCTCTTGAGCTTAGCTTGAGGACGTGCTAATGTTTAAGTGTGGGGAGATTGATAAATCACTATTTTATGGTTTATCTTGAGCTAAATTGAGTGGTTTTTATCAGTTCTTTGCACACTTATTCATACAAACTGCATGATTTTACAAATCCTTCCATATCTTGTTTTATGGTGGAAAATTTGCTTCCTAAGCCCTTAAATTATGTATTTTTAATTTCCCTTTATACCATTCGATGCCGTGAGCCATGTGTTAAGTGTTTTTAGGCTTTATAGGGCAGGAATGACTAGAGGATGGAAGGGAAGCTTGAAAAAATAGAAAGAACACAAGAAACTAAGGAGCCGACCAGTGAGAATTGACGCGCACGCGTACCTGACGCGTACGCACAACTTGGCGCATCCCTAAACAACGCGAAAGTGTACTTGACGCATATGCGTGCCATGCGCAGAAGACCATCGACGTGTACGTGTACCTGACGCATACGCGTGACATGCGCCACATGCAGAATTTGCAGAAAATGCTTAGAGCAATTTTTGGGATATTTTTAGCCTAGTTTCAAGCCCGAAAACACTGAGTAGAGGCTGCAGAGTGGAGCAAAATGGGAGGGATACAATCATTCAAATAATTTTAGGTTTTAGATGTAGTTTCTAGAGAGAGAGAGGCTCCCTCTTCTCTCTAGGTTTTAGGGTTCTTAGTCTTATTTCTTCGTAATTTCAGATTTCTAATTTACTTTAATTTAGGTTTCTTCTACTATTATCTTTCCAACACTGTAGTTATCTATTCATCATTGTGATTTCTTATTTTGCTAATTTAGTTTATGAACTCTTCATGTTAGATTCAATTTCTTATTAATGCAATTTGAGGTATTTCATGTTTTTTGCTTCTTCTATTATTTGTTATCATTGATTTTGCAATTGTTGGTTTTAGGTTTTATATTCTCTTATTACTTTTCTATGCTTTTATTTTATGTCTTCCAAGTGTTTGATAAAATGCTTGGAAGGATGTTAGAGTAGATTTTTCTCTTCTTGGCTTAGGTTGAGTAATTGGTGACTTTTGAGTTATCAAACTCCTTTGTTGAATGATAATTAGAAGTTGCTAGTCAATTTGAATATCACTAAAGCTAGTCTTTCATTATGAGTTGGCTAGGACTTGTGATCTCAAGTAGATATCCACTTGACTTTCCTTCATAGTTAGAGATTAACTAAGTGGGAGCAATGGACAAGTCTCATCACAATTGATAAGGATAGCTAGGATAGGACTTCTAGTTCTCATACCTTGCCAAGAGCTTTATTAGTTATTAGTTTAATTCTTTCAATTTACATTCTTTGGTCAACAATTAAATCCCCAAAAAGATACAATCTCATAACCAAATATAAGTACACTTCCTTGCAATTCCTTGAGAGACGACCCGAAGTTTGAATACTTTGGTTTACTTTTAAAGGATTTGTTACTTGTGACAACCAAATGTTTGTATAATAGGATTCTTGTTGGTTTAGAAGCTATACTTTCAACGAGAACTTTGTGTGAAATTCTTTACCACACAAAAATCTGTTCATCAGGCTTACTTTGAGAGTGATATTCTGTATAAGTTGTCTACTTTCAAAACTCTGTATGTCTGTATTTAACTAGTCGGCTCAATCTCTGCAGGCTGTGGCTAGTATCTTATGATTATTATACTCTTATATAACTACATATATCTTGATTTCTTACATAGCGGATCTTGTCCTTTATACTTATGGTTTTGTGTGAATGTTCGCGCTATGTAATTCCGAATTTGAGCATATTTCCTTCTTCGGGCTTCTAGAATTATTATTCCTTATATATATATATATATATATATATATATATATATATATATATATATATATATATATGTAAGCCTTAGGATTTTGTCGTAACTCTTGATTAACCTTTGCTTTACGGCATGAGGTAAGGCTTAGGATAATGAGGGTGTTATAGCAATTGGAGACCGAAACCGTAGGCTTTAAATTGGGGTTCAATTTGTGTTAAAATCAAGTGAAAAAGATGGGGTTTTGGTGGCTGGGAATTTATTATGAATTATGGTAAAAATCGGTTACTAAAAAGATTAAAAAATTGGTGAAAATAGAAAAGGAATCTGAAAAATTTATGAAGAACACGAAGAATACCTTGAGTGTGATGAGGAACATTGAAGAACAGGCTTTAGATCTTAAAAAGGGCAAGGAAGTAAAATTTTTGCTGTTTGGGGGGTTATTTGGTAATTTTCAAAAGTTAGGGTGGTTAAAGTAGAAATATTAAAAATTACAGGTGGTAAAAAGTGAATTTATATAACTTTTAGGGTAAGAAAGGGTAAATCTCAAAAATATATTAATAAAATAATAAATAATAATAAAATATGAAATAATAATATTTAATTAAAAAATAATATTTTATTAAAAATAATAAATAATGCGGGAAAGGCAGTTTTTTGTAAAAGTTTTAGAAAGACAACTTTAAGCGCAGAATCTCATAATTACCTTCATAAAATACTTAGGGATTGGTAATAACATATTAGTGAGGCAAAGACAAAGGAAAGATAAAAAGTTAAAGAAGATATGATAATCAAAGAAAAAATCTGTAAAGTTTTAATGACAGAAACAAACAGAGATTAGTGAACGAACTAGAAACAACATAGTTAGTCCTTGTGTTGCACCTAGAGTTAGGTATAATATGAAAAGTTAAACTATTTCAGTATAGACTTAATGAACCTATACTTGGGATAGGCTAACTATTCATTCTGAAATATACATAAGCTTTAAATACCAACGTTAAACAGAGAAATTAGAGCAGAGTAAAGAGACATAAAGAAAAGAGTAATCAGAGTAGAGTAAAGAGACTAAGTGCAGAAGACTTATTGAAAAGTTATTTGTTTCTTGAGGCAATCCAAGAGATGTTTTTTATTCACTTGTTGCTTAAAGCAACCCAAGATATGTTTGTTTATTTATCTGTTGCTTAAAGCAACCCAAGAGCTTTTATAGGGAAACTAAGATACCTACAGTAATTTTCCGTTTCCTAGAGTATATCTTTCCTGCGAGTAGAAAGTAAAGGTTGTCTCAATAGAGCTACTAATAATTATATGCGCATTTATTTGAACGGAAAAACGTATGTGGGAAATCGTGAACTCGTGACCAGATAAATGTCGGGAATGCAGGTGCTAACTGAGACATGAGCTCATGGCCTGTACTAGGGCTGGACATGCATCATTCTTGTCTGCATATCATTCTCTGCTGCATTCTTTTTTTGTGTGTGATCTATTTCTTCATGTTTGTCTGCTTGTACGCTATATCTGTGTTTTATTTTCTTGTATTCTTCTATTCGTGTTCTGCTTTCTTTTTTCTCTATTTTCTCTATTTATCTTCATCTTCTATTTACTGGTTCGCTGTATTCAGTTAATTGTCTACTAAACAACACCAAATTAATGAACGTAACTAATAACCCCGGCCCTACTAAGAACTCCCCAATTCTTACCCCTTCACTCCCTTCCTCTCCTCAGGTGGAGACGGGCGTGATATTCCATGAGTTTGAGGACCCTTACATCTATGAGGATCCAATACACCACAATTACTTAATTATTGGATTAAAGCCTCGTATCAGACGGTATGCGGATGCGTTACAAGGTCGAGCTTTTCAACATCATCTGTCTAGCCCGCTTTTTGACCCCGATGCTCCTTACGACTTTCTCTTATCCTGGTTACACCTTGACGCACCTGGACATCCTTTTCCCAATGGTCCTGGCACCCTATACCAACCCAACCCTTGAATGAGGCGGCACCTAAGCCTATCATTCTCGACGAGTCTGAGATAGCTGGAGACTATGTACCTACGATTCCACCAGAGTGGGACTTTCCCCCTGAGCCGATCCTTGACTTTCCACAGCCTGATGAGCCGGCACTACCGGATGATGGGGTAGCTCCTATATACGCTAACGGACCTGTGCTCGCGAATTGTAACGACTCATATTTTTTAAAAAATATAAATTTAAATAAATTATAATTTATTTTATAAATTGAATTTCCTTATTTTAAAAATTATTTTATTATAAGTAATTAAATTAATTTTATAACTATTTAAATTTAATTAAATTCAGAATCTTATATATATTTTTATTATGATAAAATATTTTAAATAATTAAAATTATAATTTTATTAATTTATAAATAACGAAAATTATATATATATATATATTAATTTAGGTTTGATATGTTTAATTTAAAAACAAAGTTTAATTAATATTATTATTATTGAGTTTGATATCCACTTATATGAATAAATATCGGTACTTCTTGATAAACGAAACTTTGCTAATGCTTCACCGTATATTTTTTATTGTTATATTACTAATATCATTTATATTAGTAACTCATATACATTTAACCTTATTATTATTATTATTATTATTATTATTATTATTATTATTATTATTATTATTATTAAGTAGAGTCCCATTAGTTACGTTCACACACATATATATATATATATATATATATATATATATATATATATATATATATATATATATATATAATTAGTTGGCTTTTCCTTAGTTACGTTTATACATATAAGGTTAGTATTATTAGGTGGCGGAAGCAAAAGCATAAACATATTAAAGCATATTAATGTTAAGGCAAAAGAATACTAGTATTGCATGATCTTTCTCATAAAAGCATAAACCGTGGCACATATAAAAGCAAGCCACAACTATGTTTATTACCTTACTCATCATATAACCTTAAGTTAATTGCATGCAAACGGTGAGGAAGAGAGAAGAGTGACCGAGAGAGAACAATAACTTCCCACTGAATTTTCGGTTTCGATTTCTTGAGAACCGTAATTCCAATAAAAACTCTAATCTAATAAAAGTGTTCGTATTATCTTCTTCTACACGTTGGCGTTATTTTTTTCGGTAAAAACTGACGGTACATAACTCCCCTTTTTCTTGAGTTCGGCCAATTGGAGTTCTAGAAGCACACATAATTTCTAACGCTTTCCTCTTCAGCAGCTTAATCAGAAAGTTTTTCCAGAACTTTCGTTGATTTTAATTTCATACGAAAGTAGGAGGTTCGTTTTTAAAGTTAAATGTTTTAATTTAAGAATTCCTAAAAAGCTTATTGAATAATTACAAATAATTTACGAGAGTCTAGTACTAATTGATGTGAATTTGTTGAATTGTGGTTGTGAATGGTGTTTAATTATTGATGTTTGTTAAATTGAGATATGAATTGAGTTTGGATTGAGACTGTGAATATTGCTGGAATTTCTAGTCATGTTAATTTCTTAGTCTGATTGATGATTTGAGATTTATTTGATAATAGTAAGTACTGTTGCAATGATTTGGAAATTGTTGAGAGAATGAAGGAGCCCTTAAGGGTGGTGAATTCGAATATTAAGGGATGTATTGTCTAAGTTTTTATAAAGATATACAAAAAGGTGATTTTGATTTGAAATTCTGACTTATAAGCTTATTTTGAAAAATGTTTCTATGTTGAGAAAAGAATAGGTTTAGATATTAACAAATATTGAGATAACGATTTTATATTAAAAAGTTTGATTTATATTTCTAAAGTAAGGAATGAGTTGGATTTAAAACTTTTGGAAAGAGTTTGAGAAAGCGTTGGTTGATTTATTGGTAAAAATAGAGAGTTGAAAATAATTTGATATTGAAACTAGTTATCTTTCAGATTTATAAATGCTTTGATAATGGATATGGTTTGTTGGATTTATCAATGATTTTTGAGAATTGAAAATGATTTGGTAGGGATCCTGGAAGGCTGGCATAGTCTGAATTTTAGAAGAAATGCTGCCAAATTTTTATAAAACTCTAAGATTTTATTTAAAGTGTTATTTAGAACCAACTCTGATTTAAGAATATTATTTGATTTCAATTTATTACGAAAAGAGTTTTGTTTCGAATTCGATTTATTAGGAAAAGTATAATGTTTTAAACTCAATCTTTTGAGACGGAATTTTGCTCTAAGTTATGTTTTAAGTTCGGTTTGATAAGAAAGAAAAGAAGAAGAATGAAAAGTAAAGGAAAGAGAGATAATTAAAAGAATCTCTGCCACAGGAGAGCAGAGAACAAAGATCAAAGGAATATATTAATTAAAGTATTGTTTGTCACAGGAGAGCAGATGTGACATTGTTTGGGCCTTAGTGCCAAATGTAAAGTGGGAATGCCCACACACTGAGAACTGTTTTCCAGATGTACGCTTATTGGTTTGGAAAGTCACACTGTATGGGGCCTAGCCGTACGACTTAAAGTCACACTGTATGCGGCCTAGCCGTGCAACTTATAAGCGTACTGTATGCATTTGGAAAGCCATATTTGGGACTTGTACCCGGGTAATGTCGGAAGCGAGTAGGCAACCGACATATGAGCTCATGGCTTGCGTTAGGGATAGGCATGCATCATGTTGTTTGCACATTTGCATTTGATTGCGCTTGCTTGTCTTATTTCTTTGTGATTGTGCTGTTTGTCTTGTTGTGACTTACTTGTACATTGAATTGAATCTCTTGGTTGTACTATTTATTTGTGAATGTATTAAAGTGATTACGAATTGACATTTGACTGAGGATTAACTATGTTGCTAAGAGATGGGTAATGTAACTAGTTTTATATTTAAAATTTGTTTTGAGTTTAAAGATTTTAAAAAGAGGTAATTAGTTAGCTAAAGTAGAACCAAGAGTATTTTCAAAGGATTTGATAAAAATATAGTTTTATTGAGTAAAATTAATTATTTATACATTATTTCATTACTTTTATAGCATTCTCATTCCCTACTGAGAACGTGCGGTTTGTTCTCACCCCAAAATCTTCCACCGTTTTAGTTACACAGGTTCGAAGACTCAGCTTGAAGCTGCGGACGGTTATTAGTTTTATTTGAGTTAAGTTATGAGTTGAGTTGCTTTCATATAATTTCCTCGCCTTTCTTATTTTAGATTTTATTTTATACAGAGGGATAGGAATTATATTCTAGTTTTATATTGAATTTATTGGTATAATGCTTATTATTATTAGTAATTATGTGAATATTAGTGTTTGAAGATCTCTTGATATGTGACTTTAGTTAGTAAAAACAAGATTTTTTCCTAGAATTTTCTCAAACACTGAAATGCGATATCAACGTAAAGGCTCAATAGTAAATTTATAATAAAGGAAATCAGGTCCGTAACGCCTTACTTTTGGTACAATCATGACGTGCTAAAAGTTAGGGTGTTACACGAATGGTTTTGTACATAGTGACAATAATGCTTCCTGTGGTTCTGAGGGTATAGTTGTAGCTGTGGAGGACAAGGAGGAGGAGGGTCCTGAGATAGAGATAGAGCAAGTTGAGGGGATGGACGAGCTTCATGACGATCTACCGAACGGCCACGTGTAGATATAGGCTAACAACGATAGGGGCATTCCTTTGATGACACTCTAGTCTGACATTGACTTTTGGTTAGACTCTCACTTGTGTTAGTACACCCAAGAGTTAGGAGCTGTAGAATGGTTAGGCAAGCCTAGGCGCCAGCTTAGCGGCTTTTTGTACGGGCCAGGCCCTGGGTGTGTCATGTATATATTAGCTATATAGGATCGACGAGGATGTAAACTAACTTGATCTTTTGTAAACGCTACTTGTTTTGTTATAGTGTACATGATTTATATTATCACCTGTATTCTATGTTTCTTCATGCTTCTCTATTATTTCTGTCAATGTATGCTTACTTATTTTACTTCATCGCTCACAACGATATAAGTTAAGTAGAAAAAAAAGTTACTCGTAAAATTTGCAACGTTCTAACAAGGAACAGGCTCATATATTAAATAATAGTTAGTAATTAGGAAGAACAAGTACTACAAGAAAAACACTCATTCAGGTACACTTGAAAAGTGTAGCCAAAAGTGAAAAAAATGATGCCTTAGGATATGGCTACGCTTTCTGGGCTATGGCTACGCTTTTTGGGGTGATTCCTATTCGGCCGTTGCCTATTCTCAAAGGCTACGCTTTTCTGCACCAAGGGCTACGCCCTTGGTGTCTGGGAATAGGGTGCACTTTTCAAGTGATGCTGTCCAGGAGCAAAGGCTACGCTTTTCAGCTTCCATTTTTACCAGAATAGGCTACGCTTTTCAACGCTATTGCATCACTTGTAAAGCGTAGCCACATTGTATACCATGGCAACTTTTTATAAGTGTAGCCTTAGGTCCCTCGTTTTTTTTGTATACTATAGCTAATGTATAGAAATGTAGCCTTAGGTCTCGTTTTTTTTTTTGTATACTATAGCTACTGTATATAAGTGTAGCCTTAGGTCTAGTTTTTTTCTGTCTAATAATTATTAATACAACACAATAGTTAATATGATTACATGTATAACAATTTTGCATTTTTGTATATTATAAACTAAAAATAAATACATAATTATACTAAATAATTTCTTTAAATAATAAAAATTATTTCTAACAAAAATATATTTATAATAATGATCAAAAAGTACTAGAATGTCGTTAATTGTAAAAATTCATACATCTCACACTAAAGTAAGTATATCCATATTAAAATAACCATAATATCACTTAGAATTTTGATGAGCGGATAATTTATACGCTTTTTGGCATTGTTTTTAGGTAGTTTTTAGTAAGTTTAAGCAACTTTCAGGGATGTTTTCATTAATTTTTATGTTAAATTCACATTTCTGGACTTTAATATGAGTTTGTGTGTTTCTCTGTGATTTCAGGTAATTTCTGGCTGAAATTGAGGGACTTGAGCAAAACTCTGATAGGAGGCTGACAAAGGACTGCTGATGTTGTTGGAATCTGACCTCCCTGCACTCAAATTGGATTTTCTAGAGTTACAGAACTCTAAATGGCGCGCTCTCAATGGCGTTAGAAAGAAAACATCCAGAGCTTTCCAGCAATATATAATAGTTCATACTTTATTCGGGAATTGATGACGTAAAGTGGCGCTCAACGCCAGGTACATGCTGCTGTCTAGAGTTAAACGCCAGAAACACGTCACAACCCGGAGTCGAACGCCCAAAACACGTTATAACTTGGCGTTCAACTCCAAGAGAAGCCTCAGCTCGTGGATAGATCAAGCTCAGCCCAAGCATGCACCAAGTGGGCCCCGGAAGTGGATTTATGCATCAATTACTTACTCATGTAAACCCTAGTAGCTAGTTTAGTATAAATAAGACTTTTTACTAGTGTATTAGTCATCTTTTGACCATTCGGTCTTTTGATCATCTTCATGGGGGCTGGCCATTCGGCCATGCCTGAACCTTTCACTTATGTATTTTCAACGGTGGAGTTTCTACACACCATAGATTAAGGGTATGGAGCTCTGCTGTACCTCAAGTTTCAATATAATTACTATTATCTTCTATTCAATTCTCTTTTATTCTTATTCCAAGATATACGTTGCACTTCAACTTGATGAATGTGATGATCCGTGACACTCATCATCATTCTTACCTATGAACGCGCGTGACTGACAACCACTTCTGTTCTACCTTAGGCCGGGCGCATATCTCTTAGATTCCCCAACAGAATCTTCGTGGTATAAGCTAGATAGATGGCGGCATTCATGGGAATCCGGAAAGTCTAACCTTGTCTGTGGTATTCCGAGTAGGATTCCAGGAATCTGGAAAGTCTAACCTTGTCTGTGGTATTCCGAGTAAGATTCCGGTATTGAATGATTGTGACGAGCTTCAAACTCCTGAAGGCTGGGCGTCAGTGACAGACGCAAAAGAATCAAGGGATTCTATTCCAACCTGATTGAGAACCGACAGATGATTAGCCGTGCTGTGACAGAGCATTTGGACCATTTTCACTGAGAGGATGGGATGTAGCCATCGGCAAGGGTGATGCCTCCAGACAATTTGCCATGCAGTGACAGCGCATAGGACCATTTTCCTGAGAGGATTAAAAGTAGCCATTGACGACGGTGATGCCCTACATACAGCTTGCCATGGAAAGGAGTAAGAAGGATTGGATGAATGTAATAAGAAAGTAGAGATTCAAGAGGAGCACAGCATCTCCATACGCCTATCTGAAATTCCCACTATTGATTTACATAAGCATTTCTATCCTATTTTATTTTCTGTTTATTATTAATTAATTTTCAAAATCCATAACCATTTAATTTGCCTAACTGAGATTTACAAGGTAACCATAGCTTGCAT
The DNA here is from genome assembly GCF_003086295.3 of Arachis hypogaea. Lineage (NCBI taxonomy): Eukaryota > Viridiplantae > Streptophyta > Magnoliopsida > Fabales > Fabaceae > Arachis > Arachis hypogaea. Next base: position 44,261,912 of record NC_092039.1, read on the forward strand.
CATACCAACAATCTCTGTGGGATCGACCCTTACTCACGTAAGGTATTACTTGGATGACCCAGTACACTTGCTGGTTAAGTTGAACGGAGTTGTGTCCACACATAGCCAAGAGCCACAATAATGATTCCATACAATAACAAAGAGTACTACATTGATGTGATCACAATTTCGTCCACTAAGTTTTTGGCGCCGTTGCCGGGGATTGTTGAGTTTGAACAACTGACGGTTCATCTTGTTGCTCAGATTAGGTAATTTTCTTTTCAAAAAGTTTTCAAAAATCTTTTTCAAAAATATTTTTTTATTATTTTCGTTTTTCTAAAGTATATTTTCGAAAAAATAATAAAAATACAAAAAAATCATAAAATCATAAAAAAACCAAAAATATTTTGTGTTTCTTGTTTGAGTCTTGAGTCAATTTTTAAGTTTGGTGTCAATTGCATGCTTCAAAAAAAAATTTCTTGCATTTTTCAAAAATTCATGCATTCATAGTGTTCTTCATGATCTTCAAGATGTTCTTGGTAAATCCTCTTATTTGATCTTGATGATTTCTTGTTTTATGTTGTTTGTTGTTTTTTATATGCATTTTTTGTTTGTTAGAGTCCAAGCATAAAAAATTTCTAAGTTTGGTGTCTTGCATGTTTTCTTTGCATAAAAAGTTTTTCAAAATTATGTTCTTGGTGTTCATCATGATCTTCAAAGTGTTCTTGGTGTTCATCTTGACATTCATAGTGTTCTTGCATGCATTATGTGTTTGATCCAAAATTTTCATATTTTGGGTCATTTTTATGTTTTTCTCTCTCATCTTTAAAATTTCAAAAATCAAAAAGATATCTTTTCCTTATTTCACTCCAAATTTTCGAAATTTTAGGTTGACTTGGTCAAAAATTTTCAAAATTAGTTGTTTCTTACAAGTCAAGTCAAATTTTCAATTTTAAAAATCTTATCCTTTCAAAAATCTTTTTCAAAAATTATATTCTTTTCAATTTTATCTTTGTTTTTCGAAAATTTTCAAAAATTTTTTTAAATTATTTTCAAAATCTTTTTCTTATCTTTATATCATGTTTTCAAAATTACACTAACAATTAATGTGATTGATTCAAAAATTTGAAGTTTGTTACTTTCTTGTTAAGAAAGGTTCAATCTTTAAATTCTAGAATCTTATCTTGAAGTTTCTTGTTAGTGAAGTAAGTAATTTTAAATTTAAAAATTAAATCTTTTTATCTTTTATCTTATCTTTTTCAAAAATTTTATCTTTTTCAAAAGTTGATTTCAAAATATCTTATCTAACCTCTTATCTTCTTATCTTTTCAAATTTGATTTTAATATCTTTTTCAACTAACTCTTTGACTTTTTGTTTGTTTCTTATCTTTTTTTCAAAACCACCTAACTACTTTTCCCTCTCTAATTTTCGAAAATATCTCATCTCTTTTTCAAAAATTCTTTTGTTTTAAATTTTAATTTTAGTCTTATCTTATCTCAAATTTTCGAAAATCACTAACCCTTTTTTTAAAATTATTTTTGAATTCTCTATCTCTTCTCTCTTATTCTATTTTATTATTTATTTACTAACACTTCTCTTCACCTCTTTTCATCTAAAAATCCGAACATAATCTATCCCTTGTGTTTGGATTCTTCACTCTTTCTTTTTCACTAACATAAAGGAATCTCTATACTGTGACATAGAGGATTCCTCTTTCTTTTCTTGTTTTCTTCTCTTTCATATGAGCAGGAACAAGGATAAAGGCACTCTTGTTGAAATTGATCCAGAACCTGAAAGGACTCTGAAGAGAAAATTAAGAGAAGCTAAGTTACAACAATCTAAAGGTAACCTTTCAGAAACATTAGAACAAGAGAATGAGATGGCAGCCGAAAATAATAATAATGCAAGGAGAATGCTTGGTGACTTCACAAAGCCAACATCCAAATTTGATGGAAGAAGCATCTCCATTCCTGCCATTGGAGCCAATAACTTTGAGCTGAAACCTCAGCTAGTTGCCTTAATGCAACAAAACTACAAGTTTTATGGACTTCCATCTGAAGATCCTTATCAGTTTTTAACTGAGTTCTTGCAGATCTGTGAGACTGTAAAGATGAATGGAGTTGATCCTGAAGTCTACAGACTCATGCTTTTCCCCTTTGTTGTAAGAGACAGAACTAGAATATAGTTGGATTCACAACCCAAGGATAGCCTGGACTCCTGGGATAAGCTGGTCACTACCTTCTTGGATAAATTCTTTCCTCCTCAAAAGCTGAGCAAGCTGAGAGTGGATGTTCAAACCTTCAAACAAAAAGATGGTGAATCCCTCTATGAAGCTTGGGAAAGATACAAGCAGCTGACCAAAAGATGTCCATCTGACATGTTTTCAGAATGGACCATATTAGATATATTCTATTATGGCCTGTCTGAATTTTCGAAAATGTCATTGGACCATTCTACAGGTGGATCTATTCACCTAAAGAAAACGCCTGAAGAGGCTCAAGAACTCATTGACATGGTTGCAAACAACCAATTCATGTACACTTCTGAGAGGAATTCCATGAATAATGGGATACCTCAGAAGAAAGGAGTTCTTGAAATTGATGCTCTGAATGCCATATTGGCTCAGAACAAAGTGTTGACTCAATAGGTCAACATGATCTCTCAAAATCTGAATGGATGGCAACATGCATCCAACAGTACTAAAGAGGCAGCTTCTGAAGAAGCTTATGATCCTGAGAACCCTGCCATGGCAGAGGTTAATTACATGGGTGAACCTTATGGAAACACCTATAACTCATCATGGAGAAATCATCCAAATTTCTCATGGAAGGATCAACAAAAGCCTCAACAAGGCTTTAACAATGGTGGACGTAATAGGCTGAGCAATAGCAAGCCTTTTCCATCATCTTCTCAGCAACAGACAGAGAATTCTGAACAAAACACTTCTAATTTAGCCAATCTAGTCTCTGATCTGTCAAAGGCCACTTTTAGTTTCATGAGTGAAACAAGGTCCTCCATTAGAAATCTGGAGGCACAAGTGGGCCAGTTGAGTAAGAAAGTCATTGAAACTCCTCCTAGTATTCTCCCAAGCAATACAGAAGAGAATCCAAAAGGAGAGTGCAAGGCCATTGATGTGATCAATGTGGCCGAATGCACAAGGGAGGAGGAGGACAAAAATCCTAGTGAGGAAGACCTCCTAGGACGTCCCTCAAGCAAGAAGGAATTTCCTATTAAGGATCCAAAGGAATCTGAGGCTCATATAGAGACCATAGAGATTCCATTAAATCTCCTTCTGCCATTCATGAGCTCTGAAGACTATTCTTCCTCTGAAGAGGATGAAGATGTGACTGGAGAGCAAGTTGCTCAATATTTAGGAGCTATCATGTAGCTGAATGCCAAGTTGTTTGGTAATGAGACTTGGGAAAGTGAACCTCCCTTGCTCATTAATGAACTAGATACCTGGATTCAGCAAACTCTACCTCAAAAGAAACAAGATCCTGGCAAGTTCTTAATACCTTGTACCATAGGCACCATGACCTTTGAAAAAGCTCTATGTGATCTGGGGTCAGGGATAAATCTTATGCCACTCTCTGTAATGGAGAAGCTGGGGATCATTGAGGTACAACCTGCCTTGTTCTCATTACAATTGGCAGACAAGTCATTGAGACAAGCTTATGGAATAGTGGAGGACGTGTTAGTAAAGGTTGAAGGCCTTTACATCCCTGCTGATTTCATAATCTTAGACACTAGGAAGGAAGAGGATGTATGCATTATCCTTTGAAGACCTTTCCTAGCCATAGCAGGAGCTGTGATAGATGTCAACAGAGGTGAATTAGTCCTTCAATTGAATGGGGACTACTTTGTGTTTAAGGCACATGGCCATCCCTCTGTGACAAAAGAGAGTAAGCATGAAGAGCTTCTCTCAGTTCAGAGTCAAGAAGAGCCCCCACAGTCAAACTCTAAGTTTGGTGTTGGGAGGCCACAACCAAACTCTAAGTTTGGTGTAAAGATCCCATATCCAAAGTCTAATTTTGGTGTTGGGACTATACAACATTGACCTGATCACCTTTTGTGGCTCCATGAGAGCCACTGTCAAGCTATTGACATTAAAGAAGCGCTTGTTGGGAGGCAACCCAATTTTATTTATCTTATTTTATTTTATTGTTATTTTGTGTTTTATTAGGTACATGATCATGAGGAGTCACGAAAAAAATATAAAAATCAAAAATAGAATCAAAAACAGCAGAAGAAAAAAATCACACCCTAGAGGAAGCACAGAATGGCGTTCAACGCCAGTAAGGAGCATCTGGCTGGCGTTCAACGCCAGAACAGAGCATGAAACTGGCGCTGAATGCCAGAAACAAGCAACATTCTGGCGCTGAACGCCAGGAATGTGCCTAGAGGAAAAGCTGGTGCTGAACGCCAGTAACAAGCATGAAACTGGCGTTCAACGCCAGAAACATGTTACATGTGGGCGTTGAACGCCTAGAATGTGCACCACTCGGCGTTTAAATGCCAGAATGGTGTGCAAAGGCATTTTACATGCCTATTTGGTGCAGGGATGGAATTCCTTGACACCTCAAGATCTGTGGACCCCACAGGATCCCCACCTACTATATTCCTACCTTACCTCCTAATCCTATTTTACTCTTCCCCATGTCACACTTCCCAAAAACCCTTCACCAATCACCTCAATCTCTCTTCCCAATCACCTATTCACCACTCACATCCATCCACTCTTCCCCATAAACCCCACCTACCTTCAAAATGCGAAAACATTTCCCACCCAATCCCACCCTAAATGGCCGAACCTACCCTCTCCCCTTTCCCTATATATACCCTTCCATTCTACTTCATTTTCACACAACACAACCAAATCTTCTCCCCCTTGGCCGAATACACATTTACCCTTCTCCTTCATATTTTCTTCTTCTTCTTCTTCTCTTCTTTCTTCTATTGCTCGACGGCGAGCAATTTCTTAAGTTTGGTGTGATCAAAGCATAATCTTTTTTGTTTTCCATTACCATCAATGGCACCTAAGGCCGGAGAATCCTCTAGAAAAGGAAAAAGGGAAGACAAAAGCTTCCACCTCCGAGTCATGGGAGATGGAAAGATTCATCTCCAAAAGCCATCAAGACCACTTCTATGATGTTGTGGCAAAGAAGAAAGTGATCCCTGAGGTCCCTTTCAAGCTCAAGAAAAATGAGTATCCGGAGATCCGACATGAAATCCGAAGAAGAGGTTGGGAAGTCCTACCCAACCCCATGCAACAAGTCGGAATCTTAATGGTTCAAGAGTTCTATGCCAATGCATGGATCACTAGGAACCATGATCAAAGTATGAACCCGAGTCCAAAGAATTATCTCACAATGGTTCGGGGGAAATACTTAGATTTTAGTCCGGAGAATGTGAGGTTGGCGTTCCACTTGCCCATGATGCAAGGAGATGTACGCCCCTACACTAGAAGGGTCAACTTTAATCAAAGGTTGGACCAAGTCCTAATGAACATATGTGTGGAAGGAGCTCAATGGAAAAGAGACTCCAAAGGCAAGCCAGTTCAACTAAGAAGACTGGACCTCAAGCCTGTGGCTAGAGGATGGTTGGAGTTCATTCAACGCTCCATCATTCCCACTAGCAACCGATCTGAAGTTACTGTGGATCGGGCCATCATGATTCATAGCATCATGATTGGAGAGGAAGTAGAAGTTCATGAAGTCATCTCCAATGAATTCTACAAAATAGCCGACAAGCCCTCCACCATGGCAAGGCTAGCTTTTCCTCACCTTATTTGCCATCTATGTTACTCAGCTGGAGTTATCATAGAAGGAGACATCCCCATTGAAGAGGATAAGCCCATCACCAAGAAGAGGATGGAGCAAGCAAGAGAGACCCCTCACGGATCTCAAGAGATGCATGAGGAAGCTCATCATCAAGAAATCCCTGAGATGCCTCAAGGGATGCACTTTCCTCCCAATAACTATTGGGAACAACTCAACACTTCCTTAGAAGATTTGAACCACAACGTGGAACAATTAAGGGTGGAACATCATGAGCACTCCATCATTCTCCATGAAATAAGAGAAGATCAAAGAGCAATGAGGGAGGAGCAACAAAGGCAAGGAAGGGACATAGAAGAGCTTAAGGACATTGTTGGACCTTCAAGAAGAAGACGCCACTAAGGTGGATTCATTCCTTGTTCTTATTTCTTTCTGTTTTTCGGTTTCTATGTTATGTTTATCTATATTTTGTGTCTCTACTTCATGATCATTAGTATGTAGTAACCATGTCTTAAAGCTATGAATAAATTCTATTAATCCTTCACCTCTCTTAAATGAAAAATGTTTTAATTCAAAAGAACAAGAAGTACATGAATTTCGAATTTATCCTTGAATTTAATTTAGTTATATTGATGTGGTGACAATACTTTTTGTTTTCTGAATGAATGCTTGAACAGTGCATATTTTTTGATCTTGTTGTTTATGAATGTTAAAACTGTTGGCTCTTGAAAGAATGATGAACAAAGAGAAATGTTATTGATAATCTGAAAAATCATGAAATTGATTCTTGAAGCAAGAAAAAGAAGTCAAAAAAGCAAAAGCTTGCGAAAAAAAATAAATAATAATTGGCGAAAAAAAATAATAGAAAAAGAAAAAGCAAGCAGAAAAAGCCAATAGCCCTTAAAACCAAAAGGCAAGGGTAAAAAGGATCCAAGGCTTTGAGCATCAATGGATAGGAGGGCCCAAGGAAATAAAATCCAGGCCTAAGCGGCTAAATCAAGTTGTCCCTAACCATGTGCTTGTGTCATGAAGGTCCAAGTGAAAAGCTTGAGACTGAGTGGTTAAAGTCGTGATCCAAAGCAAAAAGAGTGTGCTTAAGAGCTCTGGACACCTCTAACTGGGGACTCTAGCAAAGCTGGGTCACAATCTGAAAAGGTTCACAGAGTCATGTGTCTGTGGCATTTATGTATCCGGTGGTAATATTGGAAAACAAAGTGCTTAGGGCCACGGCCAAGACTCAAAAGTAACTGTGTTCAAGAATCAACATACTTAACTAGGAGAATCAATAACACTATCTGAAATTCTAAGTTACTATAGAAGCCAATCATTCTAAACTTCAAAGAAAAAAGTGAGATGCCAAAACTGTTCAGAAGCAAAAAGCTACAAGTCCCGTTCATCTAATTATAATTAATATTCATTGATATTCTGGAATTTATAGTATATTCTCTTCTTTTTATCCTAATTGATTTTCAGTTGCTTGGGGACAAGCAACAATTTAAGTTTGGTGTTGTGATGAGCGGATAATTTATACGCTTTTTGGCATTGTTTTTAGGTAGTTTTTAGTAAGTTTAAGTTACTTTTAGGGATGTTTTCATTAGTTTTTATGTTAAATTCATATTTCTTGACTTTACTATGATTTTGTGTGTTTTTCTGTGATTTCAGGTAATTTCTGGCTGAAATTGAGGGACTTGAGCAAAACTCTGAAAAAGGCTGACATAAGGACTGCTGATGCTGTTGGAATCTGACCTCCTTGCACTCGAAATGGATTTTCTGGAGCTACAAAACTCTAATTGGCGCGCTCTCAATGGCATTGGAAAGTAGACATCCAGAGATTTCCAGAAATATATAATAGTTCATACTTTATTCGGAAATTTACGACGTAAACTGGCGTTGAACGCCAAGTACATGCTGCTGTCTGGTGTTAAACGCCAGAAACACGTCATGATTCGGAGTTGAACGCCCAAAACACGTTATAACTTGGCGTTCAACTCCAAGAAAAGCCTCAGCTCGTGGATAGATCAAGCTCAGCCCAAACATACACCAAGTGGGCCCCAGAAGTGGATTTATGCGTCAGTTACTTACTCATGTAAACCTTAGTAGCTAGTTTAGTATAAATAAGACTTTTTACTAGTGTATTAGTCGTCTTTTTGACCACGTTTCATCTTTGGTCTCAGTTTTGTTTTATTCTTCATCTTAAGAGGCTATTGATCACGTTTTAGGGGGCAGGCCATTCGGCCATGCCTGAACCTTTCACTTATGTATTTTCAATAGTGGAGTTTCTGCACACCATAGATTAAGGGTGTGGAGCTCTGCTGTACCTCAAGTTTCAATACAATTACTATTACTTTCTATTAAATTCTCTTTTATTCTTATTCCAAGATATACGTTGCACAACACTTTGATGAATGTGATGATCCATGACACTCATCATCATTCTCACCTATGAACGTGCGTGACTGACAACCACTTCCGTTCTACTCTAGGCCAGGCGCATATCTCTTAGATTCCCCAACAGAATCTTCGTGGTATAAGCTAGATAGATGGCGGCATTCATGGGGATCCGGAAAGTCTAACCTTGTTTGTGGTATTCCGAGTAGGATCCCGGGAATCTGGAAAGTCTAACCTTGTCTGTGGTATTCCGAGTAGGATTCCGGTATTGAATGACTGTGACGAGCTTCAAACTCCTGAAGGCTGGGCATGATGACAAACGCAAAAGAATCAATGGATTCTACTCCAACCTGATTGAGAACCGACAGATGATTAGCCGTGCTGTGACAGAGCATTTGGACCATTTTCACTGAGAGGATGGGATGTAGCTATCAACAAGGGTGATGCCTCCAGACGATTAGCCGTGCAGTGACAGCGCATAGGACCATTTTCCCGAGAGGATTAAAAGTAGCCATTGATGATGGTGATACCCTACATACAGCTTGCCATGGAAAGGAGTAAGAAGGATTGGATGAATGTAATAAAAAAATAGAGATTCAAGAGGAGCACAGCACCTCCACATGCCTATCTGAAATTCCCACTATTGATCTACATAAGTATTTCTATCCCTTTTTATTTTCTATTTATTATTAATTTTCGAAACCCATAACGATTTAATCTGCTTAACTGAGATTTACAAGATGACCATAGCTTGCTTCATACCAACAATCTCTATGGGATCGACCCTTATTCACGTAAGGTTTATTACTTAGACGACCCAGTACACTTGCTGGTTAGTTGAACGAGATTGTGGAAAGAAAGTGCTGAGTTAATGTTTTTATGCACATGCTAAAGAGCCATTATTGTTGATCACAATTTCGTCCACCAAATTTACCACTAATACTCTACAAAAAAAATATCCTACATACATAAGTATCTTCTAATAAAAGTCATTAGTCAACCATACATGTAAAGATTCTAAACAATACTCTATCTTAGCCAATAAACTACAATAATAATCAGCTTAATCTTCATTGTTTAATCTTTATTTTTACCCTGCATAATTATATAGAAAAGTAGTTAGAAAAATATTCATAATGACATTCATAATTATAAAAATTAAATGCAATTTTTGTTAATGCGCCAACATATACTTGTAGTAAATTATTAAGGCATAAAAGAACCATACACATATAGCATCAGTATTTCAGTGTAACAAAAACGTTTGAGAAACAAAATGTAAGAATTTAAAGTTTCTGACTAGCATGCATGGTGAGATTAGAAAACATTAATATTATACTGTTCAAATCAAAAGCGACATTTCACAAGATTTTCCCACTTGAGCTTGCAATGAAGGGAACACTATGTAGACATAGTAAACCAAGAAAGCATATACAAAAAAATAACATGGTCATGGCAAAAGAGGTGAATTAAAGGAATTATGCATTATCTTGTTTCATTCAAACCATGAAAATCTGCAAGTGTTTCTTTCTTCCATTTCCTTTAATACAATCCTGATATGTCCCTATAGCACTGTTCATGTACTAATTAACCAGACTTTAACACTTAAATTAGATATAGGGACAAATTCATATGTACCAAGTGCACAAAATCAGAAATACAACAACCAGAATTGTACAAACAAATTTCAGCCATTGCAATACAACTTCGGTGTTAATAAAGCCAACAACATATGATTTCCAGCCATAGCAATTAATTTAAATACAAGCAAAAAACTATGGAACAAGGAACAGATAAGGACATACCACATCTATGTTTGGAAAATGTGTTGATCCATGGCCGCTACTCGCATCAATCGGAGACTGTTGGGCGTCTTGTAATAAAGCTTCTAGTTCTTCTAGCCTCATTCCAGGTTCTGATCGCTACAATATTAACTTGACCATATTTCGCAACCCATGAATCTCTTCCTCTTGTTTTTGTTGTTTGGCCTCCATGTATCCAAGTTTATCCTTCAGATCGGACACATCCTTTTTGTGCTGATTCTTGATTTCATTAATTTCAGCATGTTTTTTTAAATCATTTTTTGTCACAGATCTTCCATACAACCTTACCCGACCTGGTTGTTCTTTCCCGATTAAGGCCTCAAATGCTTCCTCTTCTATTTCACCAGTGGCTTGGCAGTGTTGGAAGTCTTCCTGCATAGAAGAAACATTCAATTGAATTAGTTACCATATCCTAAATTTGAAATGTACTTATGAATGATTCATTGAACTCTTACAACAATAGTTTGTGTTTCCTCAACCACTTCTTTCCTCTTCCAACTTGTTCGGGTAGCAATGAACATCTCAAACCTTTTTGGTTCCTCGTTTGTTTCCTTTGTCATTTACTGCAAAACAAGATCTTACTTCGGTTTCTTCCTTCAATTTAGGCAAATATAAATCCTAATAAATATAAATCTACTCTTTCATATTAAAGAATTTTACCAGAGCCACTCGTACTCTTCCGAAATTGATTAGCCCTATGCGATGTGGAAACTTCTGTTTTTCCTTGTGTTGCTTGTTTCTTTGATTTATTGACTGGAAGTGAATAAAAAGTTAGCATACAATTACTAACACGTGCAGCATAATAAGTTAGGCAAATCTACTAGTAAGGCTGCATTATTAAGCTAAAGCACTGAAAAATATGTCATATTCACTTGTTAAATATTATCCATGCCTTTCAAAATTAGATAAAAAAATTTAGTGCAGCCAAGAAGATAACAAAGAATATCATATAAGATTCCCGTGAAACCAGTGACGAAAATTGGATAGAATATTAGACTTCAAACAAACAAGTTCACAAAATATTTGTGGTAACATCACAAATTGAAATCACTAAGCAAGAAATGCAAATGAACTTCATCATATTAGCAACCAGATATGAACAATTAGAAGATTCAAGCATCAGATCTATTCATCTATCTCAATAGAAGATGAAGCTTCATCAAAAAGCAATGCAAATTATGAGCACAAACCGAAATACGCATTTGTAGTTCAACTTCCAAAACAACATCGTAGAGCCACAAAACGACATCAGTCAAAAGCATAGAAAACAAAAACTGATAAAAAATAAAGCATGGATAAAATTCAGATCTGTAACTGTCGTAGTCCATTTAGTAAAACAGACAACAACCATTTTGGTAGCTATAAAATGCTAAACAGCAAAGAAACCAAAGAGAAGAAAGGTGAAGGAGCTGAACCTCATGTTAGAAACAAAACGTACACATGAAAATTCAATATATATAGTCTTTTACCTGGATTAGAGGATGACTCCAATAATAGATCAATTTTATGAATTGACTTTCTAGTACTTGTGGGGGTCGATTCTTCACCATATCTTCAATAGTATCATAGGGAACGAAGTGCTTCTGCTTAATCTTTCCTTTGAACCGCTTCCAAGCATCTCGAATCACTTGCATTATCCACTTTTCTCCACTGTCTGGGAGGATAAACTTGGTCTGCATGATTATAAGTAATTGTTATATGCTCTTGTGCTGAATAAAAAAATGGAAGTCAATAATTACCGAGTGTCTTACATTAACATAGTCCCACATGAACTTCTTAGCTTTAGTAGAAATAGCATGCTAACTAGTATACAAAAGGCTAACGAATCTTTTATTTTTACCAATAGTGCCAACAAAACTAGTTAAATTAGAAACACTTTGGTTGGTTGGTCCTACGGGCTGTCCAATATCAAAAGTGACTTCTTCCCGCTGTTCCATAATCCTTGCATAAATCTCCTTGCAAGTTGTTTTTCCACGGATTTTTTTCTTCTTTGGCTCTCCTAGTTTCATTCACTAGGAAAGAGATTAAGGACTAATTAGTGATGCCAATTGAAAAAAGAAGACTTACAATTTACAAGAGAAGATAGAAAAATAGAAAAATAGTACCTTCTTCATTATCAATGTCCTCCATCACATGTTGATAATAGTCTTCATCAAGTGCCATGCTTTCTTCCCCATCCTCACTTAGTTCAGTGCTTGGTCTTTCAATCTCCACGTCTATCCCATTTTCTTTTAAGAATTCATCAATTGTTGTAGCCTTTACTCCTGGCATCCTCTTACCCTTTGTTGATATTCCTTACTCCAACATTACACTTTCATTTTGTGGGGTAGTTTCAGGAGTAGGAAAAGTTGTGTCATCTTGCCCTGTTTGAGTCTCTTCATCTGTGAGTTGAATATTCTGCTGCTACCCTTGGTTGATTGTGAGTTGAGTAGAACTTGGACAACTCCGCTCTTGGCTTACACTTATTGGCACGTTGTTGTTCCTTTTACGAATTGCTTTGAGCTTCCTTGTAAGTTTATCTGCCTCCATGTTTGTAGGCTTAGACTTCTTCAAGCCTTGTGTTAATTTTGCACCCTGCGCTCCATTCTTGACTTTCTCAGCGGTAGGCACAGTCAATAGCTCATTTCTTTTTTTATTTTCTGGCTGTTGCAAAGGAATGTGTGGCTGTACTTCCAAGGTGGTAGGCGTGGAATTAGTCCTTTTGCTAATAGAATCGAATGTGCTTTGCAAATGACTAAAATCCAACTTCTTTGACATGAATTTATTCTGCCCTTTGGTTGCATGTATCTCAATTTGACTTTCTGGTTCATCCACCCTTCTCTCAGATTTCTCCTTATCATTAGCAGTTGCAGCTTCCATTTCATATTTCTTGCGTTCAATTACAATCCTTTGTCTCTTAGCCTCAAATTGTCTAAGCAAATTCTTACTTGATGTAGCTTTAAGATCAATAAATTCCTTATTCCTACACAAATAAATTTATTAAGTAGAGTCAATATACCCATCAAAATCAATATAAGAAAAATGTAAAAGACTGACAAATTAACAAAAAAATAAGTATTACTTACAAACAAAAAGGTAAAGAAGAAAACTTAAGTATACATATATATATATATATATATATATATATATATATATATATATATATATATATATTAAGCAATAAACTACTTAGGATGACCCATCAAAATCAGAATCTCCAATGAAGTCTGCATCATATTCTTGGGCAGAAGTCACTTGGGGAACCGTTTCGATAACTGTGGGTCGTAAATCAATCCTCTCCAGAATAAGTTCACCATCATAAGCTGGTATGGTAAGGCTCGTTATACGCTCGTGTTGTTCACTATAGTGTGTTTGACGGGCTTCAGACTCAGATTCGTCGCTTGTTTTAAAGAAGACTCTTAGGACAGTTTCCATAACATAATGTTTGTTATGTTCATATGGATCTTGCACATAAAAACACTGATGTGCTTGAGATGCTAGTCTGAAAGGTTCATTCTGGAAGTATTTCTTATGGAAGTGAACAAATGTAAGACCATATATATCTCTCCCAGCATCATACTACTTACACCAAAATAAGACAACGTTAAAATGGCCAAAATAGTCTAACTCTACTATCTCAAACAACCTGCCATAATAAGCTATAGTGTCTTGGATTGGACTTTTATCTTTAGCACTTGCAAAGCTTAAAGTTAAAGCAGTTAATGTGACACCACTGTTTTGTATTTTTCTCCTTGCCTCACGCTCCACACTGTGAAATATGTATCCATTAATTACATATCCAAAAAATCTTCTTGCAGCATAGCTTCGACCTCGAGATAATTCATTTAGCCAAAAGGCACACTTGGATCTCTCGCACGAGTTTCAAACCAGTGTGCGAATGTTTTGTTGTGAACTTTTTCTTTTCTCCATTTCGTTCCCCGCTGATTGTTAACCTCTTCCTCATGCTCTCTATAATTAATAATAGTTAGGTTTGATCTAAAAATATGAGTGAACTTGATCGGAATAAAATTAAGTTTGATTAAGTTACCTAACATAATCTGCGACTTCTTCACAATTGTATAATACATACACATGGCCTTGAGAACCTGATATGTCATCTAGATTAATTGGTTTTCCATTTCCCACGCTTAACGAATGACCTTTGTTAGAAAACAAATTTGATGGCACAACTTCGACTTCGTTAGGATCATCATCATTCCGAGGCCACTTATTAAGTCTTGTTTGCACACCTCTATGCAAGTATCTTGAGTAGAAGCACTCTTCAGCCAGATATGCCTCTGCAATAGAACCTTCGGGGCAACTTTGTTGCGACTTTAATGTACACATGTACCTTTCTGGAGGATACATCCAACGAAACTGCACCGGACCACCAAATCTCACCTCATTTGCTAAATGAATGGGAAGATGAACTATTATGTCAAAAAAACTAGAGGGAAAGATCCTTTCAAGGTGGCATAATGTTTCCACAATCTCTAACTCTAGTAGATCTATCTTTTCCAGTGTGATGAACTTTTTGCATAAGCGACAAAAAAAGTAACTTAGTCGAATCAATGGAATGGCCACATGATCAGGAAGGATGCTTTTAATCGGTATTGGTAGTAAATAGTGAAGCATAAAGTGAGCATCGTGGGTCTTATACCCAGAAACTTTTCTTTCTCATACATGTACACAACGTGATATATTCGAAGCACTATCATCAAGTAGCTTTGTTGTCTTCAAAACACCACAAAAAATTGACTTCTCTGTAGTAATAATAGAAAAGCATGCCTTTGCCAACTTTGTTCTCTTGCCATTATTCACCTCCTTGGGTTGAAAATTTTTTCAGATCCCCAAATCTTTTAAGTCATATCGAGCATTCAAATGGTCCTTTGTCTTGCCTGGGATATCCAAGAGAGTTCCAATTATATTGTCAAGTATGTTCTTCTCTATGTGCATGACATCTAAGTCGTGACCCAGTGGGTTCTTGTGCCAGTAAGGCAATTCAAAGAAAATTGATATTTTTTTCCAATTCCACGGAAAACTATTTAATGTACTTTGCTTCTTCCCAAAGACATTCTCAACCTTTTGTAGCATCTCAAAGATTTCAGTTCCTTCTATAACAGGTGGAGGGGGTCTTAATTCCTGCTTCCCATTAAAAGACCTTGTATTGGTTCTCCATGGATGATCCATGGGTAAAAAGACACGATGGTCCATATAAACTGTCTTCTGACTAATGTTTTACACGCTCCTCATCATGCTACCTCTAAAATTCTCGATTAGAGCGGCACCACTCTTATATTCATATAGGTGGAATCTTTTGATAGATAATATTATCATTCCATTAAGAGTTTAAACTCACCCTCCTAATTTATTGTAAATAGCACTAAATCCTATACCTTAGTGCTCCAATTGCTAAATAACTTGTTATTACCCATTAAACCTTGAAACTAGTGGTCTACTAGAATAAGGTTGGGTTCCCATCATTTAGCAATAATAGGTTTTAATCCCATTTTAGCAGTAGTTTCTTTGATTTTATCCCTTGACAAACTTTTAGTCAAAGGGTCTGCTAAATTTTCTTGAGATCTTACATAAGTAATGGTAATTACACCATCATCTATTAGTTGCCTCACAAATTCATGTCTCAAAGTTATATGTCTAGACTTTCTTATTATATGCTCGAGACATGGTTGATTCACTATCACAGAAGATTGAAATGGCTGTCATCTACTGTGGCCACATTTTTATATCATATAACAAATTTCTTAACCATTCCGCTTCTTTACCTGTGGCTGATCAAGCTACAAACTCAGCCTCCATAGTAGAATGTGTAATACATGTTTGTTTCTTTGAGGCCCAACTTATTGCTCCACCACCTATGGTGAAAATCCATCCTGAAGTGGATTTGTTATCATTAAGATTTGTAATCCAACTTGCATCGGAATAACCTTCTAAAACTGCGGGATAATCACTATAATGTAATCCCAAGTTTATGGTTTTCTTGAGATAACCAAGAACTCTTGTTATAGCTTTCCAATGTTGATTGCTAGGCTTTCCTGTAAACCTTAATAATTTGCACACAGCAAATGCTATATCAGGTCTAGTACAATGCATTGCATACATTAAACTTCCTATAGCACTAGCATATTCTAATTGTGCTATAGATCTTCCCATGTTTCCTTCTAATTTAAGATTAGGATCATACGGCGTATTGGATTCTTTAATTGTGAGATGATCAAACTTTTCCAATACCTTTTTAATATAATGAGATTGATATAAAGTAAAGCCAACTTCATTCTTATGTACCTTTATGCCTAATATTGTATCAACTTCATTCAAATCCTTCATCTTGAATTTAAAAGTTAGATACTCCTTCGTTATACGAATTCCTTCTAAATTTGTTTCGATGATTAACATATCATCAACATATAAACAAATAATTACTCCATAATCTTTAGTAAATTTTGAGTAAATACATTTTTCCGCACTATTATTTGAGAAGCCATTTGATAACACCACTGAATCAAACTTCTCATGCCATTGTTTAGGCGCTTGCTTTAGCCCATACAAAGACTTAATTAATTTGTAAACTTTCTTTTCATTTCTGGGTAGCACATAGCCTTCTGGTTGCTCCATATAAATTTCTTCATTAAGATCTCCATTTAGAAAAGCCGTTTTAACATCCATTTGATGTATATGAAGCTTATGTATGGATGCTAATGCTATAAGAGCCCTAATAGAAGTCATTCTTGCCACAGGTGCATAGGTATCAAAATAGTCTAGACCTTCTTGTTGTCTAAACCCCTTGGCCACTAACCTTGCTTTAAAGGTTTGTAATGAACCATCAGTATTATACTTTTTTCTAAATACCCACTTACATCCTATAGGCTTTGATCCTGGAGGCAAATCAACCAAGACCCAAGTATTGTTAGATAATATTGAGTCCATTTCATCATTTATTGCTTCTTTCCAAAAAGCAGAATCCCTTGAAGCCATAACCTCTTTGAATGTTTGAGGATCACCCTCTATGTTCATAACAATAGGAATCTTGTTTGTTGCAGAATTCCTAGTTCCTTCTACCAAAAACGTGATAGCCTGAGAAGAAATAAAATCTGGACCCAAGTCCTTTTCTTTTCTTACTCTCAAGCTCTTCCTTGGTTCAATAAACTCTTTGTCGCTTAGACGTTTATTATTTTGATTATTTATTTCTTGTGAAATATTAGTATCATTTTGGGGATACTCTGAATTAGAAGTTGAATCATTGATAAATTTATTTTCAATAAATTCTACTTCTCTTAATTCAACAACTACATTAGACACTAAGTCTAATATTCTATATGCTTTAGAATTTTGAGCATATCCTATAAAAGTGCCTTTTATGGCTCTTGGCCCCAATTTGGTTCTCTTTTGATTAGAAACTCGATAAAAGGCTAAACACCCCCACACTTTAAGATAATTTAAATTAGGTTTCCTTCCTTTCCAAATTTCATAAGGAGAAACCTTTTTATGTCTTGATGGTATCCTATTATGGATATGACATGATGTCAATAATACTTTACCCCACAAATTGTAAGGCAATTTTGCATTTAGTAACATTGAATTAACCATATCCACTAAGGTACGGTTCTTTCTTTCTGCCAAACCATTTTGTTGCGGAGTATATGGAGCGGAAGATTCATGCACAATACCATGTAATTCACAAAAGTGATCAAATTCATTAGAAAAATATTCTCCACCTCGATCACTACGAAGAACTTTTATTTTCTTATCATGCATATTTTCTACTTCCATTTTATTTCTTAAACATTTCAAAAGCTTCATCTTTATTTCTAAGCAAATACACATAAGTAAATCTAGAACAATCATCAATGAAGGTTATAAAGTATCTTTTTCCTCCTCTAGTAATATTGCCATTTAGCTCATAAATATCACTATGAATCAATTCTAATAAATGTGTATTTCTTTCAACCTTAGGAAAAGGTTTCTTATATCACATTTCTTACTAAAATCCTTGTTACTAAGATCAATATAGTTATTCTTTTGCATATATTCAACTGATTTGTAATTTAAGTGTGCTAATATACTATGCCATAAATCACAAGAATCAACAACATACAAGGAAACATTCACTTTATTAATACTAAGTTTAAACATGCCTTCAATACAATATCCTTTTCCTATGAATACATCATTCTTAAGCAAGATCACTTTATCGGATTCCATAACAACTTTGAATCCTTTCTTGTGACAATGATAACACTCTCTTTGTCTCTTCTTATCTTGTTTTGAATCTTTAGAGAACTTTCTTTTCTTCTTATTGGTGTTGTTTTCATCAATATGATTCACTTTAGAACTTTGAGAAAGATACACAGCATCACGTTTTCAAGTTTCCTCCTCTATACGTATATGCCTTAGTAATTTCTCAATTGTGAAGTCCTCACTAAGATATAAAAGTTTCTTCCTATAACCATTCCAAGATGAAGGCAATTTTGAATAATTGCTCCAACTTGTAATGATTCAGGGATCACCACTTGTAGATCACGAAGTCTACTTACAAGGATTTGTAATTCATGAATTTGATCCATGACAGGCATAGTATCATTCATAATAAATTCAAAATATTTCATCATAATAAACTTATCTGTTCCTTGTTGTTCGGTATTGTACTTTTCTTCCAAAGATTTCCAAATCTCTAATGGTGATTGAATTGACATGTAGAGATCATAGAGTCGGTCGGATAAAGTATTGAGAATATGACCTCAACATGCAAAAGTATCTTCATCACATTTCTTTTTCAATTGAACAATCTTTTATTTCTCTTCCGATGTGGAATTTTCAGCGGCATCGGCAATTGGTGTAGTCTTTGGGTCAATCACATATGCAAGATTGAGAATTGAAAGAAGAAACATCCTCTTGTCTTTCCAACGGTTGAAGTTCGTTCCATCAAAACGATCTAATTTGACAAACTCTTGATTCATGACCTTGAACGTAGTGTTTTGATCTTGTGCCATCTTCAATAAATATTTCTCTAAAATTGTTGGGTATATGAAGATGGTAAGATGACAAAATCTTATATTTGTGTAGTGGTTTCAAGGCACGATTAGATCGCTTTCTTTAGAGAGATATTTGTTCCCACACTTAGTTGCTATAGGGTTGATGACAATACTCTCCCAGGATACAATGAAACCTAAGAATTTCTTAATTAGCAATAGTAAGAAATTCTCAACTCTCTTGAACAAAGAAAATCTCTTAATAGTAGTGTAAATTGTACGCTTAGTACTTCATATCTGAAATAGTGGACAAGGACTTATTTATACATATTGCACGTAGCAATTATGATTAGTTACGTATACAAATGGTTGTGTCATTTCTATTGGCAATAGATACAATGTTTTGAACATATACAATTCTTAAAGAGTTGTGTCCATTTAGCCAATAGACACAATGTTTTGAACATACACAATCCTTAAAAGATTGTGTCCCTTCAACCAAATAGTACAAAACGGTTAGTAACCGTTTATTAATATTAATAATATTAATAATAATATTAATAATATTAATAATATTAATTAATCAAATTTGTAAATACCCTTCATTTCATACTCTACTAACAATTTGACTTGATACGTACTAGATTTAGGTAAGATTTTATTAAAACAGAAATATTTTATAACAAAAAAAATTTAGTTAAAATTAACCAAAATTTATTTTATTTAACATTTATTAATTATTATAGTAATTAATAAATATTTAATTAGACAAATTCTAATTTTTTTTTTT
The DNA here is from genome assembly GCF_003086295.3 of Arachis hypogaea. NCBI lineage: Eukaryota > Viridiplantae > Streptophyta > Magnoliopsida > Fabales > Fabaceae > Arachis > Arachis hypogaea. Next base: position 44,281,636 of record NC_092039.1, read on the forward strand.
GTCTGGCAAGTATTATTGAGAATTTGATCCTAATTTTATTCTCGTTGGGATCATGATTTTAAGATGGATCATCCTACATTAGACATTATCTTAGCCAGGGCTAATTTTACGACGAGACTGTGACACGAATATACCTTTGGCATGGCATGTTTTCTTTCGAATCCCAGAATAGTCAGTTTTATGGTACATGCAGCACAGACAAAAATAGAAATGGATGATGGATAGATAAGAATAACGCACATCACCCTCTTTACTTAAATTGAAGGAAAAGAATATGCTTCAACAGCTTAATTAGCTTCTAGTAGACAAGAGGAATAAACATGTTCACCACTTCTATACATACACTCTTTTCGCCAACCTCCTCCAAAAGTAAAGATAAGAAAAAAAAAAGTAACAAAAAATTAAATTCCCAACTGGTTCCACACATACACAAGCCCTTGAAAGTTGAAATTCTTTGTATGTCAAATGAATTTGAATTTTGGACTAAGGTGCGGTCTAGAATATAATCAATGGACCAAACACTGAAAATACTGTTAGAACTATTATTCCCCATCTTTCAATTAATGATTTTAAGCCTTGTGATCCACTGCAGTGAAGTTGGTTATTATGATACGTGCATACATTTCGTTTCCTGCAGAAGAAAATTAAAAGACATCTAAGATTTTGTTCATTCAAGATAGCGTTAACACTGATCTACTAAAAATTTCCTACTTTAGTTTTCTTAACGAATTTTTGATTACCTATAACACTATATCATGTTCTCTTTTATGCCTCATCAACAAAAATTGGTATATTTAAATTTTTATTTATTATTAATTTGGTGATTTTATAAGTTCCATTTGAATAAGTGTTTAATTTTTATTGGTGAAACATAAAGATATGATACTGGATAGGTAATTTCGATCCATTTTAACCAATGTTTTAATTTTTATTATAAACTATTTAATTAATTAAGATTAATGGTAAAAACTACTAAAATATAAATGTTTCTGAAGCACTCGATAACTTTTTTAATATTATATGCTGATAAAAAGTTAAAAACAATTAATGCATGCTCTGTACGAGATCTTTACGAGGACTTTTTACTAAAGGAAAATGCTAGGAAGCAATGAATATCTTGAATAACATGAACAATCATCAATTACATTACACTCTAATTTAATGCTATTAATTAAATTTAAGATTAATTTATTTTTTTAACTCTATTATTTTATATTGTTCAAACATTATTTAAAAATATTATTGGTTACTTATATTTTTCCTTTACTAAAATACAAATATTAAAAAAAATGTATTAGTATTAAAAAAAAGTGTATTGAGAATTTGAAATAGTTTATTCGAGCTTTTTTAACATATCTTAAAAAGGTTTTTCTAGCTTCTTTTTCTCTTTATTATAATTGTTAACTATCACTTTATGGACATTATAACGACTTTGATAAAAAAAAAATTAATTTAACTAAGATAAAGATCTTTTAATGTAAAAAAATAATTAAAAACGATTAAATAACATGATATATTTGAGTAAAATATTTAATATAATAGGTAGAGACAGACCTAGAGGGAGTGAATAGTGGCTTTCATCCCCTAAAATTTTAAAAAACTATATTTATATATGAAATATATATTTAAAAAATAAAAAAATTATAATAATTTAATAATTTTATATGTATTATTTTTTATTATGTGATAGATTTATGTCTTAATTGGTTAATTCACTAATATTTTTTACTTAACTAATTTAATGTCATACCTAAAATCTTTGTACTTTTTAAAATAGTTTTTATATAATAATCTCTATATTTATTTTTAAAAAATTGTTTAATTTGTTAAATCACTTACGTAGTTATATTTTAGTAATCACATTATGTATTTTAGATATTCTTTTCTTGTAAAAAATACTCATTTTTCTTCTAAATTTACGTTGTTAAAAGAAAAAAATTTTATAAAGATATCTTATATTTTATATTCTATAAAGATACTGTGTCTTTCAAACAATTAATAATTTATAATTTATATTCAAAATTTTTAAAATTTTTGAAAGAATTAATTTTAATTAACAAGATATCTAATCATTTTTAACTAAATACCTATAACTTATTGGTATTTTATAATTTTATAATGTATTATTGATATTGTTATATTTCTTTTATGTAATATTAAAAATAAAAATATAAAAAAATTATAATTAAATATATATATATATATTTTTTGATAAATTTTTTAAAAAATTAACTTTAATAACTATATATTATAGGTATAACGTCTTAGATTTATTTTCATGTAAATATATCTTATGAATAACCACCTTCGTTTTATAACTGTATAATAAATGCACCACTGTACCAACCTGGAAGAGCAGAAGGCTATAACATAATCAGTCCCAGAGCAAGTGAAGATACTAGTTGGATCATCATAAGCATAACTATAAGAAGTAGGGCACGCTTTCTTGAAAATCTTTGAATAATACGTAGGCTTGCAAGTAACTGGGTTCCCATAGTTCCCTCTGCAGCAATACTCATCAGCATTGAACACATCACACGCACTCCGGCAGCCGACTATCTTTCCGTTCGCCTTCAGGGAAAGTTCTTTGGGGCAATCGGATCGAAGGTCGGAGTCACACCCTGCTGTCGAGCAGTTTCCCTTTCCATTGATCGGCTTAACCGATATTGGCACGTTGAAACCGTCGACAAGGCTGACATCGTAGAAGTCCACTGCTGCTAGTGTGAATTCTGCTAATGAAGCAGGGGTTTTCCCGGAAGCCGAGCATTTCAGAGTGTCGCCGCACGCTCCTGTTAGGCACTTACCGTTTCCATTCGTGTCGAAGTTGCAGCCAGTTCGAGCCCAAATCCTACCGCTCCATCCGACGGGAGCCGTGAACACCCTGGATTGGCCTGGTTTTAGAACAAAGCCTCCTCCGTTGAAGACATCTCCAGGTGTAACTGCTGGCCACAGCGTCTCCTTGCAATAGTTAACTATGGTGAATACTCTAGCCGACTCCGATGTTCTTTGCCCTGTGTCCCACAAAAGAAAATCGAAATCAAACAAAACATTTAAGTTTGTAAATGTTATGTATACTATAAAAGAATAAAAAGAAGTGTGCTTAGTTTGAATCAGGTACTTTAATTAGGTGAGATAATGTTAAAACTTTATTAGATCTAACCAAAAGTATTTGATGCTGCCTTTTATTTATTTATTTTTCACTTGCATGGTCGTATCAGGAGCAACAATCTTAGTGCAAATTTCGCTTTTTTTTATTCTTTAATGAAAATGACTATCTTTCAAGCCATTATTACCTGAGAAAAATATTGCTAGAATCAAAGAAATTGATAAAATCAATTGATGAAGCGAGGCCATATTTGTGTGCCTAATTCTCGGTTATAGTATATGATTAATTGAAGGGTGTGAAATGAGGTACCGGTATAAAAGGAGGGAGGGTAGAAAGAATACGTGAGGAAAGAAGGTAGAAAAGGTATGAATTTAGTGAAAGGAATTGGATTATTCCTTTCCTAGTACATAGATACAAGTAAGTTTGACGAGGTTCGATACTTGATTGTTCATGCACTTTCATATGTCATCACGGTAGACATTTGATGAATCTGACACGTGGCAAAGCTGTTGAACTTTGTGTTGTCCAACTCACAAAATTTAATGTTTGAATAAAAGTTAGTAGCTGACACGTGGCAGGCTATGATCGGATCCATGCATGATTAAGATTTGCGGTTTTGTTAGTTATTCTGTGAAACAACTAAACATGCCCATTGATGGTGCGGGGAGTCATCTAAAAGGGAGATATAGATGGCGTACCATATACACTAAATCATACATAATGTATTCTAAAATTTTGATTTTAGATATTTAATTAGCTTATGTTTAATCCTATAATAATATATGTTTTTAATTTTAATCTTTATAATATTAATACAGAAATGATATTTGGATACCAAAACTTAACTATAAAATTAGTTACCATTATTTATATATAAATATATGTATAATTTAATTTATTTTTAATATATATTTTATATTTTAATTAACGTGTATTACATATGAATAATTAATTAGTGACTAATTTTTTTACATATAATTTATTGATATTAGTATTGTGTATTATATGGGATCTGTTTCTATTTTTGTTCTTGTTCTTGTTTTTATTTTTGTATGTTGCATGAAAGGTGTTTACTGATTATTTTAGCTATTTTTATTTCTAAAATCAAGTAAAATGGAATTACAACGTACAAATATATTTTGTTGAACATTTTAACAAACACAAAATTAAAATTGCTATTTTTTTTGTTTTTAGCATTGTATCATAGTTATTAGAATTGTACCAAATAAGACAGTTTAATTAAAAAATTAATGAATCAGTAATATGTGTTATTCTATTTTATTTTTATACTAAATTTGTAATTAATTCAATTAACTGAATCAAGATAGGTAGAAATAGTAAAATGAGTTGAACCTGTTGAATCGACTCACTAAGCTCGATAAAAAGGCGAGTCGAGTTAAGATTTAAAACTCACTAAATTAAAAAATGTTGAGTTAAGAAATTAACTAACATAAATGATGATGACAAACATTAGATTATTGGGCTAATTACCCAATTAGTTTTAATTATTTTGGTTGAGTGTTACAGGCCAAAATTCATCATTGTAGCAGTCCAATATAAAACAAATGAAATCTGTTGGTTGGCTACAAAACAATAAATAACCCGAAAAGAATCAAAGCAATAAAATTAGATGGGCCAAAGAAATCAAACGGGCTGCATGAATGATATCCGATCCAAGCCCGATAGCAAGCGATTTCCTCCAATTTTCTTTCACCAAAAGCAACGTTCACCTTTTTTCCTCTTGGTCAGAAATCAGAGAAGTGAGAGAAAGCTTAGTTCCTAAGCTATTCACCAAAGAAGCAAGAAAGAGAATGTTTAGCAAAAAAGATTGAAATCTAATCACCCCACTACAAGAAAATGGAACATTTGTAACAAAAATTTTGTATCAAATTTAAAATTGTTACAAAAAACCATTTTTTTGTAATAATAGTTGCTGATTGTTACAAAAAAATATGTTTTGTAACAATATTACAAATTGTTACAAAACATCCAGATATTTTGTAACAATCTATTTTATTTTGTTACAAATTATGGTAGTTTTCGTAATGCCGTATTGTGTTGTTACAAAATATTATAATATTTTGTAACAAAAAGTTAAATAATTGCAAAAACTCGTAGTATTTTGTAACAAAATAGTTTTTTGTTTCAAAAAATCAAATATTTTGTAACAAAATATTTTTTTGTCTGAAAAACTCAAATTATTTTGTAACAAAAATTTATTTGTCACCAAATTCAACATTGTTTGTAACAAGTTTTTTTTTGTGTCACAAAATATATGTATAATTTATAATTTTCTTTCCAAAATGTTAAAAACTTTAAGAATTAAAAAATTGTCTATATATTTTTTTAAAATAATTGTATTTTGTTTCAGAAATTAAAGAAATTGTTTATATAAATCATTTAAAATATATTTTTTATATTATTTTTTTACATATTCATTAATTTTTAAATGATGTAAATATTAATTTATATGCCTTTATAAAATTAGTATATAATTTTTAATAATCAGAATTTTAAGATAACTTAAAAACTAATTTGTGAAATTTAAAATTTTTTTATTAATTTATAACTATAAATAACAGTAATTAAAAATATTCCAAAAAAATTAAAAAAACAAAATGCAGTGTAAAAACCTAAGAGTTAATATCTATAGTGAATGTAAAAAGTAAAAAAACCCTAAGTTCCCCCATTTTTCCACCTCACTCGAAGCCTCACACCCAGCCACTCTCAAACCATCGCACCGTCGAAACCCTATCTACGAGGGAGAATGGAGCTGCTGCCGGAGGAAGAGTCGCCGGCCTAGCCCCTGGGAGACGTCTCGGCGGCGTCGTGGTCCTCCACTCGCTCCTCAAATCTGCTTCGTCTGCGCCGCTGCTCACCTCTGTCCATGTCGTCCTGGCCGTCTAGGCTCCCTTGCGTTCTGCCTTCTCCGCCTCAGCGTCGTACCTCTTCTGTATCTACTACCTCCGTTTCTGTGGTCGTCTTGTTGGGTGACTCCTCTGCTGGCTGTGCTCTGTCCGTGCCGAAGCTCTGCTCGTGCCAAAGCTCTGATCGTGCTGTCAACTGTCCTCGCCTGTGGCCTGCGTCTTCGACGGTGGAACAGCCCCAACCTTTCACTCAGTGTGGTTCTGCTGCTGACATTCTTCACTGTAGAGGTGATTTTTTTCTTATATGTAGTTATTGTACAGTAATTTTGTGGACTTCATTGTTGATGTTTTATTGTAGGTTTAGAAGAGAAAAATTGATGCTAATTCCTAACTATATCTGTATGTAAAAGTAGATGATTTAATATGTTGTTCTGTTTGTTCTTTTTTCTTTGTTGAGGCTTGTATACTTATGTTGGAAAACCTGAGTTACATAATAAAGCAGAAGAAGCTTTTATTAGCACTAATTTCTTTGTCTCCTAGCTTGATAGTGAAATGATGAAGATTTAATGAAAGAGTCTTCTTCTGGTGTTGTGTTGCAGTCTTTAATTTCATCTGGTTCTGCCGTGCTTTGTTGGTCTGCTGCCGGTCTGCTCCGATTGTCTCCTCTGCTGAAGGTAAGTCCAGTTTAATGTAGATGAACCTTGATTCTGCTGATGTTGTGACTGAAGATATTAGTTTTATATCTGTTGGACTATATTAGTGTTATTAGCTTTTGCTTTCTTTTAACTCTGTTCGGTTTTGTTTTTTTTTTTTACTTTTGTGTTTGTGAATTGAGTAAAGTAGGTAACTATTTGATCCTTAGTAACATAGAGATATGGATTAAATTTTGTTAATAATGTTGTGTATTTTACATTGCATTGAATTAGGATAGTTTATGCTGCTCTGCTCATCCGGCGTTGTCCTTTGCCTCTGCTGGTCTGATTCGGGTGTCCTTCTTCTCCTGCTGGTCTGGTCTGGTCCGATTACGTTTCTGCTTAAGGTAACTTCAGTTTATTTGGGTATTGTTAAATATGCTGCTATCTGATAATCTTAGCTGAAATATTGAACATTGAGTCTGCTGAAGGTAACTTCAGTTTATTTGAGTATTGTTGGTTGATTATGCTGATTTCATTTCTTTAATTTTATCTCTGTTAACTTTATTGTAGATTGCGTAACATAATGGCATCACGGAGATTGACAAGGGCTACTGCATCTGGTTATACACCACGAGCACCTACCCCAGCCCCGGCAGCCCGTGCCCGTGCCCCAGCCCCAGCCCCTGCCCCAGCCCCGGCAGCCCCTGCCCCAGCCCTGGCAGCCTTTGCAGCCCCTGCCTTAGCCCCAGCAGCCCCTGTCCCAGCCCAGGCAGACCCTACTTCAGCACCACCCACTGCCCCCGTTGATAGGCGTATTGGTAAAAGGGGACCTTCGCGTGGGATTGCAACAAATAGGGTTATCAAAACAAAGACAAATGGGAAATTGGAATTGCCAATCTCTATGGAGAACTTAGCTCCTAATGGCATCCATGCTGATCTGTTTGCATCTGAAGTGGGTATTGTTACAAGACAAAATGCTCATTTGGATGTAGAGAAATGGAGCTAAGTTGGAGATAATGTCAAGCAAAAAATATGCGACATTGTTTTGGTAATACATATTTATATTTTCTGCTATTATCTATATTATAGGGTTTATTTCTGCTAACTAATTTTGACAAATCATATGTAGGAAAAGTTTGATATAGCAGATACGCAGGTAATGCGCAATATGATTTTAGCTAAGGCTAACATATGTTATCGAAGTTGGCGCTCAAGACTGCGTGAGCACTATGAGTTGTATCAAACTGATGAGGAGCGCCTTCAAAATCCGCCAAACAATGTTCTACCGGAGACATGGGAGAATTTGGTATCCTACTTTGGAAGTCCTTCTTTTCAGGTTTGAATTTTTCATTGTAACAACCATTCAGGTGTGCTTATGTTGTTTTGCTATTTTAGGTCAGTGCAAATAATTATACCTTACCTCCTTTTCTCTTTTGTGAGTTTGGTCTTCTATAGGAAAAAAGTTTAAGAAACAAAGATAATAGAAAGCATCACGTTGTACCACATATTGTTGGTCGAAGGACATTTTAAGTTGTTAGACGTGATCGGGTAAATAGTCTTAAACTGTTTAATTTGGTCTTATATTTTCTGCTATGTCACATTTGCACTTAACTACATGCTATATTTTAAACTTCCAAAAAATTTGCAGCGCCATCCTAGAACCGGTGTCGAGCCTGACATTCAAGAATTGTGGCAAATTACTCATCAAAAGAGTAATGGAGAATGGGTCAATGAAAAAGCTAAACAAATTGATGTAATATTACTAACCTTTTCCTCTTTCAACTGCATGGAAGTTAAATTTTATCTCCATTTTCAAATCACAAATTGGATTGTGTAGGATGATATTAGCTCTATGCTCGATGAATCCTATGATTTGGAAAATCCTCTCACTCCAAATGAAGCTTTTCTACTTGTGAGAGGTGACAAAAGTGGTGCAAGTTATGGCATAAAGGCTACAAAGTCTAAGTTAAGGATTCAAGCACAACTTCAAGAGGCAACGCAAGACCGTGAGCAGCTAACAAAGGAAATAGATGTGCTCAAAGAAAAACTTGAAGAGCAACGAACACGGCAAGAGGAAGAATTAGCTCAAATGAAAGCTCAATTGGAAGCTCAACAAGCTGTTGTGAACTCTCTCATGGCGTGCTTTGACAATGAAACAAACTAGACCCTAAAGGTACTCCTAAAGTTGCTTATGGCTTTAATACATTTTCGTAGATGATTCCCATTTTATATTAGTATACTTTAATTTGTATATGGATCTATCTATCACATTTTGCTTGTGTCATGGTTGAAAAATGACAAATGTCCTATTATTTGGTTTGATAAATTTGGTTGAGTATGGCTGAGACATAAGTTGCGAATTGGTTGTGTTTGTTGGAACTGTGGACGGTGGAAATATCCAAATTTTAGGGGAGGTTCTGCCGAAATTTTTCTAAACATTTTGGATAAAACTTAGTGGAAAAAATAAAATCAGTGTTATATCTTGTTTCTAACTTCTTTGTTTCGGTTTTTCTTATTTACAGGAGTGCTGAAATGGTGATCATATGCTACCAAGAATTAGCTCAACAATGTTTTGATGCATAGAGACACTAATCTATGTTAGAACTTTTATGTTTTGGTTGAACTTTGTATGTTAGAACTTTTATGTTTTGGTTGAACTAATTAATGTACTCACTAACTAATGTTATTTTGTTTCAAGACAATTTTAGCTAAAAAGATCTTGTTTGACTTATGTATGTTTTTGCATGTTATATACATGTAAAATTGCTTATTATCATTGTTAATATATTAGTTAATTTAAAAAATAATTTAGTAAATTATGCATGTAATTTGTAATAAAAAAAGTAGTTACAAAATAATTAATTTGCTTTCGTAACTAAAGAAAAATATGTTACAAAATTATGTTATATTTTGTAACAAATTTTTTTGATAGGAAAAAAATTGACTGTCACGAAAAATACCTTCAAGATAAAAAATTGTTACCACTTTTGTAACGGCGTATGGTTTTTTGTATCAATAAAAAGTGTTACAAAATATGCTTTTGAATTGTAACAGTTCCATTTTTCGTTACAAAAACCTTTTATAACGGGACTTACTGCAATGGACCCTTTTTTTGTTACAAAAAACTTTTGTTTCAAAATTTCGGCATTTTGTAACAATATTTTTTGTTACAAATGCGCCTTTTTCTTGTAGTGCCCACATCAATCTGTATCAAGAGTAGTCAAAAGCTAAAGGTGATTTATTTTCTTCTACATGCATCTCATTTTCTTCTCTGTGATCTGGGTTTACCATTGAAAATATTTGTTTCTACTGATTCTGTGACTTTCGATCAACAAAGAAGGTCAGAACCACAGCTTCTAATTTGGGGATTAACTAAAAAAGTGACATGGTGAGTTGGTGAATCACACAACTCGAGGGTTGACCTAGGAAAGAGTAACTCAGCAACATGCAAGGAAACACAAAAGAAGATTTTTCATCATTCTAAATCTAAGGAGAGATAACCAGTGTTTTGAGGTTTATGTTCTGAGAAGAGTTCTCTGAAGAAGTTCATTAACTTGGACAATGCTTCCTAGTCATAGGAGCATTCCACCAGAATGAGGAACTAAATAAGAGACAAGCAAATCTAGTTTATCACATAGCAAAGAGGCTATTGAAGCATTAATCTCCTTCATATTTTACAGATTGTATTTTTCTTTTCAATGTTTATCTTTCTGTAATTTCTTGAGGTAAAAGGCTGAATGAGACAGTCATTGAAAGAGTCTAAGAGTGGAAAGAGGTAAAGAAATACACATAAGTGAAAAGCCTAGAGTCATTTCAGATTTTTTTAGGTTGATTCTGTTTCTTGTATCTTGTACTTGTGAGGTACCCCTTTCTTAGTTGGGTAAACACTAAGTGTGAAGAGTTAGGTATTAGCATAGCCAAGTTAGGTTAAAACTTGAGAGTGAGGGATTGTGTCAATCCTATTGAATTGGTGTATGTAATACTTTAACCATAGTGGAAATTCCACCACTATTGTGGTGGAGACTAGATATAGGTTGCATTGCACAAGGCAACCGAACCAGGATACATGATGATGTCAGCTCATCTCTTCCCTGCTCTGTTCTATTCTTTGATATTCATGAGACAAAATGAAATTGTCTCATAAATTTTCTGCTACTGAGTTTAAATAGATTCAGTTTGAAAGTTTGTTTTAAAAGGGTTATTTTATTGAAGTTAAAAAAGATCATAGATTCAACCCTCCTTCTCTAAGCCTTCCACAACCTTCAATTGGTATCTAGAGCCAAAGTCTCAAGAATCAAGCTTCATTTCTTGGAGAAAAGGTCCAATGATGAACAACTTGGGCACAACTACAATTGCCTGTACTCTAACTAAAGGCCAGTCAAACAACAGGCCACCCTTTTTCAACGGGAAGAACTATGCCTACTAGAAAGAGAGGATGAAGATCTTCATCCAATCCATTGACTACAACATATGGAAGATTGTTGTAAGCGGTCCCAAGATTCCAACAAAAACAAGTGTTGATGAAGTGGTGACTCCAAAAGAAGAAGCTGAATGGAATGATGACGACAAGAAAAAAATGGAGCTGAATGCTAAAGCCATCAACCTTATTCACTGTGCTATCAGCTTTAAAGAGTATCGAAAGGTGTCTCGGTGCAAGACAGCCAAAGAAATCTGGGAGAAACTCCAGGTTACACATGAAGGCACTAAACAAGTCAAAGAAACGAGGATTGATATGCTGCGAAAAGTGTACGAGATGTTTAATATGAAGGATGGAGAAAGCATTGATGAAGTGTTTGAGAGATTCTCAATCATAATCAACAACCTTGATGCTATGGGAACAACCTACTCAGAACAAATCCTAGTGAGAAAACTCTTTAGAAGCCTCACAAAGGAATGGGAAACCACTGCCACTGTCCTAGCTGAGAGCAATAACCTAAGCCCTATAACCTATGATGAGCTGAGAGAAAAACTCCTTGCCTATGAAGGCACACACACAAACCTGGACTCAAAGAAAAAGGGAATAGCTCTAAAGTCAAAAATAAAATCAAAAGAGAGTGAGTCTAGTGAGGATATTTCAGATGATGAACTTATATTTTTTGTTAGGAGACTTAGAAGGATAATGAAGAACAAAGACAAATATAAGGGTTCAAGCTCAGAAGAGTACAAGAAGGACTTGAGCAAGGTGACTTGTCATCATTGCAAGGAGGTTGGACATTTTAAGTTCAATTGCCCAAAGCTCAAGAAGAAGGACAAAGGGAAGAAAGAAAAGAAGAGAGTGCTCATGGCATCTTGGGAGGAACTTGAGAATGACTCGAATGAGGAAGAAGATTCTGAAGGTGAAGATAAAATCTGCTTCATGGCTGGTAATAATCATCTTGATGAGGTAAATTATTATGACTTGTCCATAGATGATTTACATGCTATAATTGATGATCTCACACTAAATTCCTCAAAACTGTTGGATAAGTACACTAAATGCAAATCTGAAAAAGATATGTTGAAAGCTAAAAATGATTTTTTGAGAGAAAAGGTGAAGGAAATTGATTGTGCTTTGGATATTATTGAAGAAAATAGATTTCTAAAATCTTAACTTGAAAAATTAAAAGGAAAGCACATTGTGGATCCTTCTCAAGAGCTTATTGCTGAAAATGAAAGACTAAATTAAATTATTAAAAGGCTGAATAGTGACTTAGCAAAATTTGCTCAAAGTTCTAGTAACTTGGACAAACTACTTGCAAGTCACAGACCTTTGTTTGAAAAATCTAGTTTAAGTTATGTAACCTCAAAAAGTGCAGTTTTTAATGATTCCTCTATGAAATTTGTGGCTTCTTCATCAAAAACTAAATCCAATTCCAACAAACCTGGTCTTAGATATGCTCCCACACATGAGGAGGAATCTGATGAATTCTACAATAGTGAAACTAAACAATCATCAAAAACTGAACCTACACCAAATAGGTCAGGTCTGGGATACATTTCGAATAATGAGGTTGCTTTCAAAAATCCACCATTTTACAACAAAACCTCACATTCAAAAAGTCCAAAAGCTTTCAAAAATTATGGTTGGAATGCTTTTGCAAAGAGGAACAATTACAACAAAAATCAATTTGTCAAAAGAAATGCACCTCCTCCAAAAACCAGAAAATTTCAGTCATTTAATCATTTCCAGCACAATAACTCACCTCAATTTCAGTGATATGCATCAAAAATCATTGTTTTAACAGCAAGAAATTTGGTCACTCATATTCACAATTTTTCATTGAAAAAAGAATTGTAGGAAACCAATAAATTTACAATGATGTTTGTGATTTCAATGCACTTGGGCAACCAAGATGGATTAACTTCAAAGGATCCAAATTAATTTGGATACCTAAGGTTACTTGAAGTTTCTAATGCAGATTTGCCTAGCATCCAAGAACAAAAATGATTTATGGTACTTGGATAGTGGATGCTCAAGGCATATGATTGGAAGGTCACCTTTCTTCATCAAACTAAACAAGTATGATGGAGTTTTTGTGACCTTTGGAGATGATGGAAAAAGTAAAATAGTTACTGTGAGAAAAGTAGGTAATAACAACTCTACTTTCATTGATGATGTCTTTTTGGTAAATAGCTTGAGCACAATCTTTTGAGTATAAGTCAATTATGTGATTTGGGTTTATTTGGTGACTTTCAAAAGACTTGAATGCTGTGTTGTAAATGAAAAGACCAATGAAGTGCTTTTTATTGCTATGCATTGTAATAATGTGTATAGACTTACTCTTGATGAACTAAAATATCAAAATGTAGCTTGTTTTCATTCTAAAGAATCTGAAAAGTGGCTATGGTACAAGAGATTAGGTCATGCAAGTATGTTTCAAATAAACAAACTTGTCAAGAAAGGTTTAGTAAGAGGTCCTCCTTTGATAAGATTTGACAAAGACATCACTTGTGATGCTTGCCAAATGGGAAAACAAACAAAAAGTTTATTTAAATCAAAGGAAGACATCTCTACTAAAAGACCACTTGAGTTGCTACATATTGATTTGTTTGGTCCAACAAAATCTCAAAGCTTAGGTGGTAAACATTATGGTTTAGTGATTGTGGATGACTATTCTAGGTTTGGTTGGGTTTTATTTCTTTCACACAAAAATGAAGCCTTTTCGGCCTTTGAAATATTTTGTAAGAAAGTTCAAAATGAAAAAGATTTAAAGATCTCTTCTATAAGAAGTGACCATGGAACTGAATTTGAAAACCAATTATTTGAATCCTTTTGTAAGAAACTTGAAATATCTCACAACTTCTCTTGTCCAAGGATACCACAACCAAATGGTGTTGAGGAAAGAAAAAATAGAAGCATTCAAGAGATGACAAGAGCTATGCTTTGTGAGACCAATGTTCCAAAATTCCTTTGGGCTAAAGCAGATAACACAGCTTGCCACATTTTGAATAGAACTATCATAAGGAAATTTTTAAAGAAAACCCCTTATGAATTGTGGAAAGGTCACCCTCCAAACTTGGACTACTTACACATCGTTGGATGCAAATGTTTTGTTCTTAATAAAAAAGATAATTTTGGGAAAATTTGATCCAAAGGCATATGAGTGTCTATTTGTAGGATATTCCACAACTAGTAAAGCATATAGAGTTTATCATCAAGATGCTAGCATTATTGAGGAGTCCATACATGTTACTTTTTGTGATACTAACTTAGTTCAAAGTATTTTGGAAGACTGTGATGTAGGGATTCAAGCTCAAAAGGATGATGAAACTGCACAAAATCATGAAAATGGAAATTCTGGATAAGCTGAAACAGAAACTGCAGCTGCTGAAAATTTAAGAGACAATTTTGTTTTGTCTCATGAATCTGAAGGAGATTCTGAAACCATCAGTTCCCTTAATCCCCTGGTGACTAAATCTGCCTCCATGTCCACCAGACCTCGTGAATGCAGATTCTTGAAGAATTATCCTGAGGAATTTGTCATTGGAGACATATCTTATGGTGTTAAGACTCGGTCTTCAACTAGAAAGGCAAATGAAGAATCAAACATGGCTCTTCTCTCTCAAATGGAGCCTCAGAATATTAAAGAAGCCCTTAATGACCCTTCCTGGGTAAAGGCAATGGAAAATGAGCTTCTTGAATTTGAGAAGAACCAAGTGTGGACATTGGTTCCAAGGCCGAATGTAAAGAAAGTGACCGGTACCAAGTGAATATTTCGGAACAAGCTAGAAGAGGATGGTAGCATTGCAAGAAACAAAGCAAGGCTAGTGGCAGAAGGATATGACCAAGAAGAAAGGATAGACTTTGATGAATTCTTTGTCCCTGTTGCCCGAATGGAAGCCATAAGACTTCTCTTAGCTTATGCTGCTTTTTGTGGTTTTAAATTATATCAAATGGATGTTAAATGTGCATTCTAAAATGGTGTGATAGATAGGAAAGTGTATGTGGAGCAGTCACCAAGTTTGGAAAATAAAAAATTTTCCAACCATGTTTCAAATTATCAAAAGCTTTCTATGGTTTGAGACAGGCTCCTAGAGTATGAGAGACTTAGTTCTTTCCTTTTGAAAAATGGTTTTCAAAGAAGCACCACAGACACAACTTTATTTATCAAGAATTCTAATGATTCTTTCATTCTAGTCCAAATTTATGTTGATGACATTATTTTTAGATCAGCCAATGAATCCCTTTGCACTGAATCTAGAAAACTCATGACAAGTGAATTTGACATGAGTATGATAGGTGAATTTAATTTTTTCTTTGGGCTACAAATTAAATAAACTGAAAATGGTATTTTCATTCATCAAGAGAAGTATGCCAAGAAACTAGTCAAGAAATTTGGTATGAAAAATGCCAAACCCATGGGAACTCCCATGCACCCTAATTCAAAATTAGACCAGGGAGAAACTGAGAAAGATGTAGATGAGACCAGGTATAGAGGAATGATTGGATCTCTTATGTACTTAACTTTCTCTAGACCGGATATTGTGCAAAGTGTTGGAATGTGTTCAAGATTCCAATCTAAACCAAAAAAGTGTCATGTTTTTGCAGTTAAAAGGGTCATTAGATATGTTCATGGCACTGGTGAGCCACTATTTCATGGTTTATTTTGTACTGAATTGAGTGAATTTTATGCATTATTCTCACACTTATGCATATAATTCGCATGTTTTACATTTTCCTTCCTAATTTTGTGCTATGACTAAAAATATTCTTCTTTGGCCTTAAATTTGCTAATTTTAATCCTCTCTAATTACCATTCAATTCCATGATATGTGTGTTAAGTGATTTTAGATTTTCCAGAGCAGAAATAGCTTAGAGGATAGAAAAGAAGCATGCAAAAGTGGAAGGAACACAAGAAATTGAAGTTTGGAGAAGCTGGCAGCGACGCACACGCATGGACAACGCGTACGCGTGACAATGCTTCACGTGCTGCAAATATCAAAACTCTTTGGGGGCAATTTCTGGGCTATTTTTGGCCTAGTCTCAAGCCCGAAAAAGAAGATTGGAGGCTGCAGAGTAGGACGAATAGGGGAATCAATCATTCATTCACTTTTCACTCATACACTTTAGGTTTTAGATGTAGTTTTCTAGAGAGGGAGGCTCTCTCCTCTCTCTAGCTTTTAGGATTTCTCTTAGTTTTAGTTTAGTTCTTCTCAATTTCAGATTTCTATCTTGCTTTAATTTAGTTTTTATTATACATTCTATTATTCTAGCATCTTAGTTTATCTTCTCTTGTTGATTTCTTAATTTGCCCAATTTATTTTATGAACTCTTCATGTTAAATTCAATTTCCTTTTAATGCTATTTGAGGTCTTTCGTATTTATTGCTTCTTCCTTCATTTGTTTTTATTGATTCCTTGCAATTGTTGATCTTAGATTTTACATTCTCTTCTTACTTTCCTATGCTTTTATTTTGTGCCTTCCAAGTGTTTGATAAAATGCTTGGGAGGGTTTTAAATTAGATTTTTATGTTCTTAACTTGGATTGATCAATTAGAGACTCTTGAGTTATCAAAATTCTTTTGTTGATTGGTGTTTGAAAATTGCTAGTTGGCTTAAGCTTCACTAAATCTAGTCTTTGATTAAGACTTGTGAACTTAAGTTGATTTTGCTCACTTAACTTTCCTTCATTGTTAGAGGTTAACTACGTGAAGGCAATTCATATTTACCATCACAATTAACGATGATAATGAGGATAGGACTTCTTAATTTATTTCCTTGCTAAGAGCTTTCTTAATTGTTAGTTTAGTTTCTCGCCATTTTACTTTCTTGTTTCTCATTACAAAACCCAAAAATATACTTTTTCACAACCAATAATAAAAACACTTCCCTACAATTCCTTGAGAGATGACCCGAGGTTTAATACTTCAGTTAATTTTATTGGATTTGCTTAAGTGACAAACAATTTAAACGTTGTTTGAGGTTTAATTGTCGGTTTAAAACTATACTTGTAACATGATATTTTTGTGACTTTCTTTACCGACATTTTTCCCCTGTCAGGCACATCCAATTTTGGTTTTTAGTATCCTAAGATTGATGATTTTTCTACAGTTGGTTATTGTGATGCAGATTTTGCTGGTGATAGAGTTGATAGAATGAGCACATCAGGCTTATGTTGCTTCCTTGGAAAGTCCTTGAATGTTTGGTCAAGTAAGAAGCAGCCAACAGTGGCTTTATCCACTGTAGAGGCTGAGTATATAGCTACTTCTTCTTGTTGTTCTCAACTTATGTGGTAAGCACAACTTGTTGACTACAAATTAAATGCTAAAAATATTCCCCTGTTGTGAGATAATATGAGTGCCATTAATATTTCTAAAAATCCAGTTGTGCACTCTAGGACTAAACATATTGAAGTGAGATTTCACTCAATAAGAGAACATGTTCAAAAGGGGGGATATTAGCATTCAATTTGTTAAATTAGAGGAGTAATTATCTTATATTTTCACTAAACCACTAGCTGAAGACAGATTTTGCAGGCTTAGGACTAGTCTAGGAATTTTAAGCTATGATTCTTTGTTTGAAAGTTGCTGATGTGTTTGTTGGAGTTTTTGTGTCTTAAACAAGTATGAGTCAATTTTGGGCAAATGAAGAACCTTCTCTCTAAACAGCGTTCTTAGGCCTTGTTGCACGTGCATAATTATCTAGGCTAACCTCAAAAATCTGAACATGGGTGGTCCAATGTGTTTCCTTAAATCAAACCACCTATCAGCCCAATATGAATGCTACATGTTTTTTGTTGTGTTTTTGTTGGCTTGTTTGTTTCAGTTTAATTCTTTTTGTCTTTAAGTCCAAAAAGTTTCAAATTTTAAAATTAATTTTCATTTTTATTTTTTAATAAAATAAAATCTTTCTTTTTGTGATGTCATGTCCTTTCAAGTCAAATCAGAGGTGATGCAGTTGTATGGTTTAAGAAAATTTTTTTTGGGTACGGTTACCAATACTTTTTCTTCTCCTCCATAACTCCTCAAACTCTTTGGTTTCTCCCACTACCTTTATTGCTTCTCTTTATTAGAACTCTTTGGTTTCACAAAATCCCCGTCGTGAAAAGATCTTCAAGCTTCCTGCAAAACAAAAACCCTCCACTCGTTCTTAGGACCGAACCTTCACTCCTTCTCCTTCTCCTCCAACCTCACCTCCTCGGTCGGATCCAATGGCTTGCACCAAGAACCCCTCAAGGTTTCCACCCTCAACCAAGCAGACGCTACCACCGAAGGAACCTTCATCTAAACCTGGTTCGTCGAAGCCGAGTTCATCGAAGGGGAAACGCCCAGCTGCTACTGAACCTACCTCTGAGCCCTCTCAACCTAAGACAAGGTCTGTTCCCTTGCGTTCTCAGAGAGGTAAACCTCGAATTGCTCTTAAATCTGTTAGAGAACCAGACATTGATCCTTTTGCTCATAAATCCCACTTCATGACATCTCACTCCAACTATAACCCTCACAGATTTAGGTATGCCATGAATAATGACTTTTATGAAGGAGTTATTAAGTACTGCACCATATGTTCCTCTTTTCTTGTTGATTTACCAAATTTGAAAAAGAAAGCTTTTCCTTCTGTTGAAAATTTAGAATTTCTGGACTAGAATAATCTTTTTAACATAAAAAAGCCTCTTTACCCACTTTTGGTCAAATAGTTTTATGCTAACATGACATATCATGAGGGCAGTGTTCATTCTTATGTTAAGGGCTGAGACATTGTTTTAAATGACGAAAAAATCAGTAATTCATTAAAGTATACTGATGTTGAGCCTTGTGCTTATACTTCTATTAAGTGGGATGTAGGAGTAGTATCTTTCAATGATGTTTTGGCTCATATTTGTGAACATGTTTCTCTGATTGATGGCATCACCCCAACTTATAAAGCCCTGGGTTATAAACGTGCTCAGTTGTACCGTATTGTAAATCACATCATACTCCCTCAGAACGGTTCATATCAAAGGGTATCTTATACTGACACTCTTATTTTGTATGCCCTACTCACTAAAATAGAAATTTCTTTTGTTTATTTGATAGTTAGATACATGTTTGACTCTGTTAGAAGTGAGAAAGACAAAGCCCTTCCTTATGGCATGTTTCTAACTTGTATTTTTGAGCATTTTGGTGTTGACTTGTCCAATGAGGATTATGAAAACAGATATTCATATCTATAAGGGGGTGTTTCAGTGAAACAGCAAAAAGGACCTACTCGATCTGAGAGGGTGGTTCTAGATGATGAAGATGATGAGTTCATTCCTGAGGATTCTTCTTCTCCTTCCATTGAAGGAACTTCCATCTCCATTGGACAAAATCTTGCTCTGTTTAATGTTGTTCGAGATGCGGTCCAGGAATTTGTCTCTCAATCAAATCATATGATTGTCATGAGTAAGGAACAAAGGAAGCTAGCAAGCAAGCATGAGAATTTCCTCCGAAAATCAAGATATAGAGTGGCTATCTTCATGAAGTTCATTGATAACCTTTAAAAAGATGAGGATCCTGCCACTGGTGCTGAGGAGGAAGCTGATTCTGAGAAAAATAGTTTAAATGCCTAGATTTGTCTCATAAAGCTGCTGCAGTCTGCTCACTTTTGTCTCATGAAAACTGTTTCTCTTGTTACTTTTGAACTACTTTCTATTATTTCGGATGACTGTAATACTTTAACTACTGCTGCATTTACTTCAAATTAATTTGGCATTTTAAACTGTGCATTAACACTTTCTTGCAGGTTTTAAGGTGCGGATTTTACTTGATCTTGCCTACTTTCCACCCTTGATGACAAAAGGGGGGAGTAGTAGCGTGTGTAGTATGTGTTGTGAATTTTTAATAGCTGCATATTTGCTGTGATTTTTACTGCCACTACTGTGAGTTTTTGGCATGAGATTTTGATTGCTTTTATGTTATGTTGTTGCTAGTCTCAATGCTCTATTTTGGTTAAAGCATGATCAATTTCTAAAATGTTTTTTTTTGTTAAAAGTGCTGACATGACAAGTTGAATATTAGGCTGAATTTGTGTTGCTGGTTGTTTGAACTCCCTTAGTCAAGTTAAATTACGGGTAGCTCTTTATTGTTCTCTCTATAAGTATAATATAAATAGGAACAAAAAAGGAAGAGCATAAATCTAGGGGGAGCTACTCTTGAAAAGGAAGGGGGAAGCAACAGAAAAGCAAGTAACATCATTCAAAGGGAAGTTTCTTAACTTTACTAAAATTCAATTCTTTTTGGTTAATGTTTAATTATGTTTGTCATCAAGGGGGAGATTGTTGAGTTAAGAAATTAACTAACATAAATCATGATGACAAACATTAGATTATAGGGCTAATTACCCAATTAGTTTTGATTATTTTGGTTGAGCGTTGTAGGCCAAAATTCATTATTGTAGCAGCCCAATATGAAAGAAATAAAATCTGCTGGTTGGCTACAAAACAATAAACAACCCAAAAGGAATCAAAGCAATGAAATTAGATGGGCCAAAGAAATCAAACGGGCTGCATGAATGATATCCGATCCAAGCCCGAGAGCAAGCAATTTCCTCCAATTTGCTTTCAGCAAAAGCAACGTTCACCTTTTTCCCTCTTGGTCAGAAATCAGAGAAGTGAGAGAGAGCATAGTTTCTAAGCTATTCACCAAAGAAGCAAGAAAGAAAAGGTTTAGCAAAAAAGGTTGAAGTCTAATCACCCACATCAATCAGTATCAAGAGTAGTTATAAGCTAAAGGTGATTTATTTCCTTCTACATGCATCTCATTTTCTTCTCTTCATCTTCAACTCTCTCCCACTCCAAATTGGGTTACGTAGGAAAGATGATCTCTGTTCAACACTGCTGTAAATCTATGGTCAAAAGTGTGTCTTGGGGATGATGAGCGGATAATTTATACGCTTTTTGGCATTGTTTTTAGGTAGTTTTTAGTAGGATCTAGCTACTTTTAGGGATGATTTTATTAGTTTTTATGAAAAATTCACATTTCTGGACTTTACTATGAGTTTGTGTGTTTTACTGTGATTTCAGATATTTTCTGGTTGAAATTGAGGGACTTGAGCAAAAATCTGATAGGAGGCTGAAAAAGGACTACAGATGCTGTTAGATTCTGACCTCTCTGCACTCGAAATAGATTTTCTGGAGCTACAGAACTCCAAATGGTGCGCTCTCAAATGCTTTGGAAAGTAGACATCCAGGGCTTTCCAGAAATATATAATAGTTCATACTTTATTTGAGTTTAAATGACGCAAACTGGCGTTCAACGCCAGTTCCATGCTACATTCTGGAGTAAATAAAATGCCAGAAACACGTCACAAACCAGAGTTAAACACCAAAAACAAGTTACAACTTGGCGTTTAACCCCAAGAGAAGCTTCTGCACGTGTAAAGCTAAAGCTCAGCCCAAGCACACACCAAAGTGGGCCTCGGAAGTGGATTTCTGCACTTAGACTTATTTCTGTAAACCCTAGTAACTAGTTTAGTATAAATAGAACTTTTTACTATTGTGTTTTCATCTGGGGATTATCTTTTGATCCCTTGATCACATTTTGGGGGCTGGCCTCACGGCCATGCTTGGACCATTATCACTTATGTATTTTCAACGGTGGAGTTTCTACACACCATATATTAAGGTGTGGAGCTCTGCTGTTCCTCGAGTATTAAAGCAATTACTATTATTCTTCTATTCAATTCAGCTTATTCTTATTCTAAGATATTCGCTGCACTTCAACATGATGAATGTGATGATTCGTGACACTCATCATCATTCTTATCTATGAACGCATGCCTGACAATCACTTCCGTTCTACCTTAGATCGAGCGCGTATCTCTTAGCCTCCATTCCGAAAGATCGGAGTCTTCGTGGTATAAGCTAGAATTATTGGCGGCCATTCCTAAGATCCAGAAAGTCTAAACCTTGTATGTGGTATTCCGAGTAGGATCTAAGATGGGATGACTGTGACGAGCTTCAAACTCGCGAGTGTTGGGCGTAGTGACAGACGCAAAAGGATCACGGGATTCTATTCCAACATGATCGAGAACCGACAGATGATTAGCCGTGCAGTGACAACGCACCTGGACTATTTTCACTGAGAGGACGGGAGGTAGCCATTGACAATGGTGAAACCCAACATATAGCTTGCCATGGAAAGGAGTAAGAATGATTGGATGAAAGAAGTAGGAAAATAGAGATTCAGAAGGAACACAGTATCTTCATGCGCATATCTGAAATTCCCACCAATGAATTACATAAGTATCTCTATCTCTATTTTATGCTTTATTTATCTTTATATTCGAAAACCATTATAACCATTTGAATCCGCCTGACTGAGATTTACAAGATGACCATAGCTTGCTTCAAGCCGACAATCTCCGTGGGATTGACCCTTACTCACGTAAGGTTTATTACTTGGACGACCCAGTGCACTTGCTGGTTAGTTGTGCGAAGTTGTCAAAAATAGTGATATTACAATTGTGCATACCAAGTTGTTGGCGCCATTGAGATCACAATTTCGTGCACCAGGGGACCATGTTGTGTTTCAATGGCTAAGATCTGGGTTTACTATTGAAAATATTTGTTTCTGTTGATTCTGTGACTTTCGATCAACAAAGAAGGTCAGAACCACAACTTCTAATTTGGGGATTAACTGGAAAAGTGACATGGTGAGTTGGTGAAGCACACATCTCGAGGGTTGACCTAAGAGAGAGTAACTCAGCAACATACGAGGAGATATAAAAGTAGATTATTCATCATTCTGAAGCTAAGGAAAGATAACCAGTATTTTGAGGTGTATGTTCTGAGAAGAGTTCTCTGAAGAAGTTCACCAACTTAGACAGTGCTTTTTAGTCAAAGGAGCATTCCGCCAGAATGAGGAACTAAATAAGAGGCAAGCAAATCTGGTTTATCACATAGCAAAAAGGCCGTTGAAGTATTAATCTCCTTCATGTTTTACAGATTGTATTTTTTCTTTTCAATGTTTATTTTTCTGTGATTTCTTGAGGTAAAAGGCTGAATAAGAGAGTCATTGAAAGAGACTAAGAGTGAAAAGAGGCAGAGAGATACACATGAGTGAAAAGGCTAGAGTGATTTCAGATTTCTTTATGTTAATTCTATGTCTTGTATTTTGTACCTGTGAGGTACCCCTTTCTTAATTGAGTGAGCACTAAGAGTGAAGAGTTCGATATTAGCATAGCCAAAGTCAAGTTAGGTTATAACTTGAGAGTGAAAGGATTGTGTCATTTCTGTGGAATTGGTGCATGTAATACTTTAACTATAGTGGTAATTCCACTACTGTTGTGGTGGAGACTGGATGTAGGTTGCATTATTGCACAAGGCAACCGAACCAGAATATATGATGGTGTCAGCTCATCTCTTCCCTACTCTGTTCTGTTCTCTGATATTCATGAGAAAAAATCAAATTGTCTGATAAATTTTTCGCTGCTGAGTTCAAACAGATTCAGTATGAAAGTTTGTTTTAAAAGGGTTATTTTATTAAAGTTAAAGAAGGTCACAGATTTAACCACCCCTTCTCTAAGCCTTCCACAACCTTTAAAAAATATGTCAAATTTGCATCGCTAAATTTGTGTATTTTGGCAGCATAGGACGGGCCAGCCCGTCCATTCAGCAGAATGTTATCTGTTTTTTTCTTTTTTTAAATTAATAAAAAGAGTAGTTATTGTTCTACCGAAATTAACAATTATATAATTTTTAAACGCACTTTATTTTTTTATTCTTTTTTTATTAACTTTATATATTTTATTTTACACTTTTATATATATGCTCAAATTATGTGAATTATTTTTTAAAATAATAATGATTTTATTGTTAAATATTATTTTAAATAATTCTATTAAAGTTAAAAATTTGGATGAAGATAGTGAAAAAATTGTATAGTAATTTGTCTATTTTTAATTTGGATGTAATTTATTATTATTATTTTTATATTAAATTTAATTAATTTTATAAATTAAATAAAAATTAAGTGCACTAACCCACAGATCAGCCAATAGTATTTTGAGTCTACTTTATTTGATGGAACGGACCGAACATCCTCTTATTGAGGAGGAACGAACTTCTCGCACATTTGCCACCCCCTTACTCTTTTAGTGATTTTATTATTTAAATTCCAAATCTTTAATAATGCAAGTTTTAGTTTAGGCTAAGTTTAATAATAGATTAAATTTGGTACCTGCTAAGTTTAATAATAGATTAGATTTGGTACCTACAAAATTACAAGTTGAAAATTTACTTCTTGACATTTAAGAATTGTTTTACATCATAATAAATTCTTTCTAAGGTTTGATTTGGTAGTTTTTCATACTAGAATGTTGGGAATTGAACTTGAAAGTTAATTCTAATCAGACTTCGTGAATCATAACCGAATCAGAAGGACAATCTACAAAAATATTCCCATACTTAAGTTAGCTTTATCTTTTATTAGAGTGTATGAGAGAATGGTACTTTGTATGATTATCTCCTTCTATTTTATAATCGTGGTTGGTATTATCTTCCGTTTTCATGTCTTAATTAGTTGATCTATTTATCATTTACATTTAGGTGAATTCTGTGGTGTAAAAAGAAAAATTTTTTTACACCTATAAATTTGTGTTGTCTCAATAAATAGATGATTAATTATTTTAACATGATAGTAGGTTTTATGTAATGATTTTTTCTCGTATTTAAATTATTTTACAAAGAGAAATACAAAATAATGATTTCAATTTATGAGTTTATGAACTTATAATACTATCCATACTATTCACCCATTTAATACGTAACGTTCATTATTATTGCAATAAAAAATAAAAGTGAATCTTCTCTATTTTTTCTATTGATATTGTTAATTGTTAAATGTATTGTTTATTACATAATATATTCTTTTATATTTTTTCTGTTTTATTTAAAATTATATATAAAAAATTACACTTTATCTTATTTATTAAAAAAATGAATAATTTCTTCCCCGAGTATAATTATTATTCTTACTAGTGATCCTTTTATTATTAACTCCCATATATTTTTAATTTTTATAAAAATTATTTAGAGTGGGTTGATGTTATTGATTATTCTCTTAAAAAAGAATAATTTTTATTATCTTGGATTTTACAAATTTGGGAAAAAAGAAACTGAAAACTAATTTTGAATAGCTACAATTCTTTTAACTTTATTGTAAAATAAATTTAAAGAATCAATTTCTCTTTGAAACAAATTATAGAAAAAAAATGATTGTATTACTATTATTATTCAAAAACATAAAATTTATCTTTATTATTAAAAAAAATAAATTATTCTTTTGTATAATACTTGTATATATATAAGAATGAGAATGTTATACTAAAATTTAACCGATACAAAAAAAATTAATTTTTAAATTTTAAGATATTATTTTGTTCTTATATATTTTTTAGTTAAGAATGAAATTAAAATTAACTCGTATAAATATGTACTAATGGATATAATGTTTTAATAAATTAAAATGAAAAAACGTGCTTTAAGATTTATAGATAACAAAAAAAACTTGGCCTCAACCCAAAATGCTTTCTTTTGTGCAAAAATAAAAGAATTTTAATACATTATAATTAATCATGATAAATATAATTATTTGGTAAATTATATGGTACCGATCAAATTTAGGGGTGTCCATGAATCGGATCGTATCCGCAGATCCGCGGTAAATATCCGCATCCGATCCGAAAATTGCGGATATGATCTGATCCGCAAATTGATCGGATCTGGTCCGCACCCTTTGCGAATCGGATCGCGGATATCTGCTCTACATCCGCGTATCCGATCCGCAAATCCGTAGATCCGCCGAATAATAATAAAAAATAAATAAATATATATATGTTTGGTATTATATTTACTTTTTTGTATATTTTAGTTAGTAATTATTATTCATGTATTGTATTATTTTATTTTTGTTATTTAGAAAGAGTTTAATTAAAAATATTTTAAAAATAAATAAGTTTAAAAGTATGAA
The DNA here is from genome assembly GCF_003086295.3 of Arachis hypogaea. NCBI lineage: Eukaryota > Viridiplantae > Streptophyta > Magnoliopsida > Fabales > Fabaceae > Arachis > Arachis hypogaea. The sequence continues at coordinate 44,307,650 of NC_092039.1, forward strand.
AAAAATATTTTTATTGAATTTTTTTACATTGAAATATGATTAAAAAGAGAAAGTTTAATTATACGGAAATATCCGATATCTGATCTGATTCGATCCGCACATTTGCGGATCGGATCGGATCGGATTCAGCACTAAAAAGTACAGATATCATATCTGATCCGATCTAATGAAAATTATGCGGATCGGATCGAATTTCGGTCATATCTGATCTGATCCAATCTGCAGACACCCCTAATCAAGTTGATATAGAGAGAGATTGATGCAGTAAGGAACTGCCGCTTATGGCTGTGAATCTGCTGTTGATGTCAGATGGAGCAATAAATTGTTGGAAGTGAGCGGCTTGGTGGTTGTGAGCTGTGAAGCTTCCATATTGGGTTGAAAGGTGGGTCTCGATCATGAGCCTTGTTTTGTGCGGATCAGTATTTTATTGGGTATGTAACTATATTGCTGCAAAAAAATAATATTGAACCTTGAATTCTTTGCAAGGCGGGAGCAATATCCTCTTTTTGTTAGTTCTTCATAAATAGGTTTATAGATAAACCCTTAAATTAAGTATAATTAAAAATCAACGCATTGTTACTGTTCAAAAAAGGAAAAATATCAATATGTTATTGTTGTGTGGGATAAGATGAAGATAAAAATCTACAAATTAGTTACACTAACATTGTTTTATGTCTATATTTATAGGAGATATAGACACAATTATTAGGGTTGGCAAAGTGGACCGACCTGCCTCAACCCATCCCATTTCGCCTAAGTCTGTACCATAAATAGGGTGGGTTAACCCGCCTCACCAATTAAAGTGGGTTTAAAATGCTAGTCCGCCTTACTTTCTGGCGAATTAGTGGGTTGGCGGGTTAGTCCGTTTGACTTTTTTTTAAAAAATAAAATTTATTAAAATTAATAAAAAATAATTAAAAATTAAATACAAATAAAAAATTTAAATTATAATATAATTTTTTACTATCTTTTTGTTAATTTTTAACTTCAATAAAATTATTTAAAAAAATATTTATCAATACAATCATCTTCATTTTAAAAAATAAATCACATAGTTTAAACATGTATACGAAATTGTAAAATAAAAATAAATAAAGTTAATAACTAAAAGAAGAATAAAAATAAAAAATGAAAAAAAAGTATTTAAAAATTATATAATTATTAATTTTGTAGTAGTAATCACTCTTTTATTTAATAAAAAAAAGAAAAAATAAAATCCTTGGCCTGACGGGTCGGTCCGTCCCGCCTCGCCAAAACCCACAAATTTGACGGTGTGGATTTGATAGATTTTTTTACTTGGCGGATTCCAAAATCTAGCCCGACCCGCTATTTTTAGCGGGTTTGGTGAGTCGGCCCGACGGGTACAACCCGTTTTACCACCCCTAACAATTACACAGGTATATTATTTGGTTTGTGAGGTATTAATTTTTGAAGGATATGGTTATACACAACTACACAAGTATACATAGAATTCGTGTATTTACTGTCCTTAAAAAAAAATTTGACATTGAGACACATTTAATAAGGCACAATTTTTAACATTTTTATCTATAGTTATTTTTTGTGCTAAGTACGATTTTGGTCCTTAACGTAGAGGCCGAAATTTTTTTTCATTCTTAGCCTTTTTTTGCCTACAAAATGGTCCTGAAGGTTTAACTTAATTTTAAAATTGCCTTTTTTACCAAAATTTTTATTTTTATTACTAAATTACCCCTAATTAAAAATGATATAAAAAAGAAAAATTTGTTAAAGGGCTGGGGAACAGGGGATGCTTTTCACACGAGGTGTTCAGGGAAGAAGAGGGAGAAGAGAAGGTGGGAAAGGAAACGGGAAGATAATTCGCCACCGTTTCTCCTCACCGCCGCCGCTGCTCGTCGTCGTTCGGCCGCTGGATCTCGCCGCTGCTCTGTTGGTTCAAGGCAAGAACAGGGGAAGGTTTCGGTGGTTTCATGATGGTGGGTGGAGGAGAGGCCAACAGTGACAGTGGAGCTCAAAGAAGATGGCGCGAATTGAAGGTGAGCCGAGGGAGGAGAAGAGGGCTTTGTGCTGTGACGGTGGCACTAGGGTAGCGCGAAGTGAGAAGCAAAAAGGGGTGGAGGCGCTGTTATGGCTGATCGGCTAGGGGACAGTGAACAGAGGAGAAGAGAAAAAAGAAGAGGAAGAAGAAAAGAGAAAGGAGGGTTGTTCGAGTGGATTGCCGGCTTCTTCTTCTGCTTCCATTCTTCTTCTGCTTCTGCTTCTGCTTCTATTATGTTGTTGATTTTTTATTATTGTTGTTTCTGGTTGCTTCTATTTCTGGTTGATTATATTGTTTCATTGTTGTTCTTGTTGTTGTTTTACTCCTGCTCCAGCTTCTACTTCTGCTTTATTACATTGTTTCATTATTTCATTATACAGATTTGTTGATCCATTATCCATTTTTTAATGTTTACTCCATTGTTATTATTGTTGTTGTTCTTCTGATTTTTGTTGTTTCATTGTTGTTGATTCTGCTTCTGCTTTCTGCTTCTGGCTACTTCTGTTTCTGCTTTTGCTTGTGTCTCTGCGCCTCTGCTTCTAGTTAATTTTGGGAAAGAAGGGGGAAGGGTATTTTTGTTTGAAGGACGATATTAAAATAAAGTTAAAACCTTCGGGACCTTTTTGTAGGCAAAAAAGGTTGGGGGACGAAAAATATTTTCAGCCTTTATGCTAAAGACCAAAATTGTACTTAACCCTAAATTTTAGAATATCACTTTTATCCTGAGCGGATAATTTATACGCTTTTTGGCATTGTTTGTAGGTAGTTTTTAGTATGATCTAGTTACTTTTAGGGATGTTTTCATTGGTTTTTATGTTAAATTCACATTTCTGGACTTTACTATGAGTTTGTGTGTTTTTCTGTGATTTCAGGTATTTTTTGGCTGAAATTGAGGGACCTGAGCAAAACTCTGATAAGAAGGCTAACAAAGGATTGCTGATGCTGTTGGATTTTGACCTCCCTGCACTCGAAATGGATTTTCTGGAGCTACAGAACTCTAAATGGAACGCTCTCAACGCCGTTGAAAAGTACACATCCAGAGCTTTCCAGCAATATATAATAGTCCATACTTTATTTGAGATTAGACGACTCAAACTGGCGCTCAACGCCAGTTCTATGCTGCATTCTGGAGTCAAATGCCAGAAACACGTCACGAACCAGAGTTGAACATCAAAAGCACGTTACAACTTGGCGTTCAACTCCAAAAGAAGCCTTAGCTCGTGTAAAGCTCAAGTTCAACCAAAGCACACACCAAAGTGGGTCCCGAAAGTGGAGTTTCTACACACCATAGATTAAGGGTGTGGAGCTCTGCTGTACCTCAAGTTTCAATGCAATTACTACTATTTTTTATTCAATTCCGCTTGTTCTTATACTAAGATATTCGTTGCACTTCAACATGATGAATGTGATAATCCGTGACACTCATCATCATTCTCACCTATGAACGTGTGACTGACAACCACTTCCGTTCTACCTTAGACCGGGCGCATATCTCTTGGATTCCTTAATCAGAATCTTCGTGGTATAAGCTAGATTGATGGCGGCATTCATGGGAATCCGGAAAGTCTAAACCTTGTCTGTGGTATTCCGAGTAGGATTCAGGGACTGAATGACTGTGACGAGCTTCAAACTCGCGATTGTTGGACGTGATGACAAACGCAAAAGAATCAAGGGATTCTATTCCAACATGATCGAGAGCCGACAGATGATTAGCCGTGCCGTGACAGAGCATTTGGACCTTTTTCACTGAGAGGATGGGATGTAGCCATTGACAACGTTGATGCCCTACATACAGCTTGCCATGGAAAGGAATAAGAAGGATTGAAGGAAGACAATAGGAAAGCAGAGATCCAACAGGGACAAGCACCTCCACACACTTTTCTGAAATTCCCACTGTTGAATTACATGAGTAACCCTATCTTTATTTTCCATTTTATTTACTATTCAAAAACTCCATAACATTTACTATCTGCCTAACTGAGATTTACAAGATGACTATAGCTTGCTTCATACTAACAATCTCCGTGGGATCGACCCTTATTCACGTAAGGTATTACTTGGACAACCCAGTGCACTTGCTGGTTAGTTGTGCGGAGTTGTGACTAAGTGTGATTCACGTTTGAGAGCGCTACCAAGTTTTTGGTGCCATTGTTGATGATCACAATTTTGTGCACCAAGTTTTTGGCACCGTTGTCGGGAATTGTTTGAGTTTGGACAACTGACGGTTCATCTTGTTGCTCAGATTAGGTAATTTTCTTTTCAAAAGGTTTGCAAAAATTCTTCAAAATTTTTCTTTGTTTTCGTTTTTCCAAAAATTATTTTCGAAAAAAAAATTATATTTCTCATCTATTTTTGAAAATTATTCTAAATTTTTAAGAATGAATCCTAGTGTTTCATGAAGCATGTTGAAGCCTGGCTGACTATAAAGCCATATCCAAATTCTTTTGGATTGAGGCTTCCAACCATCAGCATAGAGGCAAATTAACTGGAATATTAGCTATTGTATGACTGATTTATATCCTAAAGCTAGCTGGCTATTAAGCCATGTCCAACCCTTGGATTGGAGCTTTAGGCTAAACATTGAAAGATTCCTGGAATTCTTCTTAAAATTTTTGAATTTCTTATTTCCTTTTTCCTATATGTTTTTCGAAAAATATATAAAAAATTATAAAATTATAAAAATCAAAAATATTTTTGTGTTTCTTGTTTGAATCTTGTGTCATGTTTTAAGTTTGGTGTCAATTGCATATTCATTTTGTTCTTGCAATTTTCGAAAATTCAAGCATTCATAGTGTTCTTCGTGATCTTCAAGTTGTTATTGGTAAGTCTTCTTGTTTGATCTTGATGTTTTCTTGTTTTGTGTCTTTTATTGTTTTTCATGTGCATCTTTGCATTCATATTGTCTAAGCATTAAAGATTTCTAAGTTTGGTGTCTTGCATATTTTTTTGCATCAAAAATTTTTCAAAAATATGTTCTTGATGTTCATCATGATCTTCAAAGTGTTCTTGGTGTTCATCTTGACATTCATATTGTTCTTGCATGCATCATTGGTTTTGATCCAAAATTTTCATGTTTTGGGTCATATTTGTGTTGTTCTCTCTCATCATTAAAAATTCAAAAATAACAAAAAAAAATATCTTTTCCTTTTTTCTCTCAAAATTTCGAAAATTTGGGTTGACTTAGTCAATTTTTTTTTAAAATTAGTTAGTTCTTATAAGTCAAGTCAAATTTTCAAATTTTAAATCTTATCTTTTTAAAACTTTTTCAAAATTCAAATATTTTTCATTTTTCTTTCATAATTTTCGAAAATTTCAAAAATTATTTTTCAAAATCTTTTTCTTAATTTTATTTCAAAATTTTCGAAACTCAACTAACAAGTAATGTGATTGGTTCAAAAATTTGAAATTTGTTACTTTCTTGTTAAGAAAGGTTCAATCTTTAAATTCTAGAATCTTATCTTTTAGTTTTTTGTTAGTTAAGTAATCAATTTTAATTTTATAAATTAAATCTTTTCTAACCATATCTTTTTAATCATATCTTTTTATTTTATCTTTTATATCATATCTTTTTTTTTTAAATTTTATCTTTTTTTTTAAAAAAATTTGATTTTAAAATATCTTTTCTAACTTCTTATCTTCTTATCTTCTTATCTTTCCAAATCTTTTTCAACTAACTATTTGACTTTTTGTTTGTTTCTTATCTTTTCCAAAACCACCTAACTACTCTTCCCTCTCTAATTCTCGAAAATACCTCCCTCTTTTTCAAAAATTCTTTTTAATTAATTAATTGTTTTAAATTTTAATTTTAATTTTATTTCTTATCTTAATGTTCAAAAATCATTAACTCCTTTTTAAAATTATTTTTGAAAACTTCTGTCTCTCATCTTATTCTATTTATTTGTTCATTTACTAACACTTCTCTTCATCTCAAATCACTACCCCTTCCTCACCCTTCTGTTTGGATTCTCCTTTCTTTATTCCCTTTCTTCTTCTACTAACAATAAGGAACCTCTTTACTGTGACATAGAGGATTCATCTTCTCTTCTTTTATTGTTCTCTTCTATTTCATATGAGCATGAACAAGAAAAAAGGCATTCTTGTTGAAGCTGACCCTGAACCTGAAAGGACTCTGAAGAGGAAACTAAGAGAAGCCAAATTACAACAATCCAGAGACAACCTTATTGAAATTTTCGAACAAGAGAAGGAGATGGCAGCCGAACCTAACAACAATAATGCAAGGAGGATGCTTGGTGATTATACTACACCTACTTCCAAGTTTGATGGAAGAAGCATCTCAATCCCTACCATTGGGGCAAACAATTTTGAGCTGAAACCTCAACTAGTTGCTCTAATGCAACAAAACTGCAAGTTACATGGACTTCCATCAGAAGATCCCTATCAATTTTTAACTGAGTTCTTGCAGATCTGTGAGACTGTAAAGATGAATGGAGTAGATCCTGAAGTCTACGGGCTCATGCTTTTTCCATTTGTTGTAAGAGACAAAGTTAGAGCATGGTTGGACTCTCAACCTAAAGATAGCCTGGACTCCTGGAATAAGCTGGTCACGGCCTTCTTAGCTAAATTCTTTCCTCCTCAAAAGCTGAGCAAGCTTAGAGTAGATGTTCAGACCTTCAAACAAAAAGATGGTGAATCCCTCTATGAAGCTTGGGAAAGATACAAGCAGATGACCAAAAGATGTCCTTCTGACATGTTTTCAGAATAGACCATGATAGATATATTCTATTATGGTCTATCTGAGTTCTCTAAAATGTCACTGGACCATTCTGCAGGTGGATCCATCCACCTAAAAAAACGCCTGCAAAGGATAAAGAACTTATTGACATGGTTGCAAATAACCAGTTCATATACACTTCTGAGAGGAATTTCGTGAATAATGGGACGCCTCAAAGGAGGGAGTTCTTGAGATTGATGCTCTGAATGCCATATTGGCTCAGAACAAAATGTTGACTCAGCAAGTCAACATGATTTCTCAAAGTCTGAATGGATGGCAAAATGCATCCAACAGTACTAAAGAGGCATCTTCTGAAGAAGAAGCTTATGATCTTGAGAACCCTGCCATGACAGAGGTAAATTACATGGGTGAACCTTATGGAAACACCTATAATTCATCATGGAGAAATTATCCAAATTTCTCATGGAAGGATCAACAAAAGCCTCAACAAGGCTTTAATAATGGTGGAAGAAATAGGCTCAGCAATATCAAGCCTTATCCATCATCTTCTCAGCAACAGACAGAGAATTATGAACAGAATACCTCTAACTTAGCAAATTTAGTCTCTGATTTGTCTAAGGCCACTTTAAGTTTCATGAATGAAACAAGATCCTCCATCAGAAATCTGGAGGCACAAGTGGGCCAGCTGAGTAAGAAAATCACTGAAACTCCTCCTAATACTCTCCCAAGCAATACTAAAGAGAATCCAAAAAGAGAGTGCAAGGCCATTGATATAATCAACATGGCCAAACCTAGAGAGGAAGGAGAGGACGTGAATCCCAATGAGGAATACCTCATGGGACGTCTCTCAAGCAAGAAGGAGTTTCCTATTGAGGACCCAAGGGAATCTGAGGCTCATATAGAGACCATAGAGATCCCATTAAACCTCCTTCTTCTATTCATGAGCGTTGAAGACTATTCCTCCCCTGAAGAGGATGAAGATGTAACTGGAGAGCAAGTTGCTCAATATCTAGGAGCTATCATGAAGCTGGATGCCAAGTTATTTGGTAATGAGACTTGGGAAGGTGAACCTCCCTTGCTCATCAGTGAACTAGATACATGGGTTCAGCAAACCTTACCTCAAAAGAGACAAGATCCTGGCAAATTCTTAATACCCTGTACCATAGGCACCATGACCTTTGAAAAGGCTCTGTGTGACCTGGGGTCAAGCATAAATCTTATGCCACTCTCTGTAATGGAGAAGCTGGGGATCATTGAGGTACAGCCTGCCATATTTTTATTACAATTGGCAGACAAGTCAGTAAGACAAGCTTATGGATTGGTAGATGACGTGTTGGTAAAGGTTGAAGGCCTTTACATCCCTGCTGATTTCATAATCTTAGACACTAGGAAGGAGGAGGATGAATGCATCATCCTTGGAAGACCTTTCCTAGCCACAGCAGGAGCTGTGATAGATGTTAACAGAGGAGAATTAGTCCTACAATTGAATGAGGACTACCTTGTGTTTAAGGCTTAAGGTTCTTCTTCTTTAACAATTGAGAGGAAGCATGAAAAGCTTCTCTTAATACAGAGTCAAACAAAGCCCCCACAATCAAACTCTAAGTTTGGTGTTGAATCCCCACATCCAAACTCTAAGTTTGGTGTTGGGAGTCTACAACATTGACCTGATCACCTGTGAGACTCCATGAGAGCCCACTGTCAAGCTATTGACATTAAAGAAGCGCTTATTGGGAGGCAACCCAATTTTTATTTATCTAATTTTATTTTATTTTTTGTTCTTTTATGTTTTATTAGGTTCATGATCATGTGGAGTCACGAAAAAAAATATTAAAATTAAAAACAGAATCAAAAATAGCAGAAGAAAAATCACACCCTGGAAGAAGGACTTACTGGCGTTTAAACGCCAGTAAGGAGCATCTGGCTGGCGTTCAACGCTAGAACAGAGCATGGATCTGGCATTGAACGCTAGAAACAAGTAGCATCCTGGTGTTTAAATGCCAGGAATATACCCTTGAGGAGAGCTGGCGCTGAACGCCAGAACCAAGCATGGAACTGGCGTTCAACGCGAGAAACATGCTGCAGTTGAGCGTTGAATTCCCAGAACATGCATCACCTCGGCGTTGAAACGCCAGAATTGCATTCAAAGGCATTTACGTGCCTAATTGGTGCAGGGATGTCAATCCTTGACATCTCAGGATCTGTGGACCCCACAGGATCCCAACCTACCTCAACTCACCTTCTCTCTTCTTCACCAATCACCTCAATCTCTCTTCCCCATCACCTCTTTACCACTCACATCCATCCATCTCTTCCCCACCCAATCCCACCCATATGGCCGAAACATACACATCTCTCCCTCTCCTCCATATCTTCTTCTCCTTCCATTCTTTCTTCTTTGCTCGAGGGCGAGCAACATTCTAAGTTTGGTGTGGTAAAAGCATAGCTTTCTTTTGTTTTTTCATAACCATTGATGGCACCTAAGGCCAGAAATCTTAAAAAAAAAAAGAAAAAAGGGAAGACAAAAAAATTTTCCACCTCCGAGTCATAGGAGATGGAGAGATTCATCTCAAGAGTCCATAGCTCAGTAGAAGAGCATTTGACTACACATCAAGAGAGCACGAGGAATTCCCTCATCAAGAAATCCCTGAGATACCTCAGAGGATACATTTTCCTCCACATAATTATTGGGAGCAACTAAGGATAGGAGCACCAAAATGCCTAGGGATCAAGCAACAAAGGCAAGGAAGAGACATAGAGGAGCTCAAAAACATAGAGGACCTCAGACGCTCCATTGATCTTCAAGAGGGAGACACCACCCACACAAAGGTGGACTCATTCCTTAATTTTTTTGTCTATTTATTTGCTGTTTTCGTTTTTATGCTATATATTTGTGTGTCTTTACTACATGATCATTAGTGTCTAGTGTCTATGTCTTAAGTTATGAATAATTCCATGAATCCTTCACCTTTCTTAAATGAAAAATGTTTTTAATTCAAAAGAACAAGAAGTACATGAGTTTCGAATTCATCCTTGAATTTAGTTTAATTATATTGATGTGGTGACAATACTTTTTGTTCTCTGAATGAATACTTGAACAGTGCATATTTTTGATCTTGTTGTTTATGAATGTTAAAATTGTTGGCTCTTGAAAGAATGATGAACAAAGAGAAATGCTATTGATAATCTGAAAAATCATGAAATTGATTCTTGAAGCAAGAAAAAGCAGTGAAAAAGCAAAAGCTTGTGAAAAAAAAAGAAAAAAATTTGGCAAAAAAAAATAGAAAGAAAAAGAAGCAAGAAAAAAAAGCCAATAGCCCTTAAAACCAAAAAGCAAGGGTAAAAATGATCCAAGGCTTTGAGCATCAATGGATAGGAGGGCCTAAGGAAATAAAATCCAGGCCTAAGCGGCTAAATCAAGCTGTCCCTACCCATGTGCTTGTGTCATGAAGGTCCAAGTGAAAAGCTTGAGACTGAGTGGTTAAAGTCATGATCCAAAGCAAAAAGAGTGTGCTTAAGAGCTCTGGACACCTCTAACTGGGGACTTTAGCAAAGCTGAGTCACAATCTGAAAAGGTTCACCAGTCATGTGTCTATGGCATTTATGTATCCGGTGGTAATACTGGAAAACAAAGTGCTTATGGCCACGGCCAAGACTCATAAAAGTAGCTGTGTTCAAGAATCATCATACTTAACTAGGAGAATCAATAACACTATCTGAAATTCTAAGTTCCTATAGAAGCCAATCATTCTAAACCTCAAAGGAAAAAGTGAGATGCCAAAACTGTTCAGAAGCAAAAAGCTACAAGTTCCGCTCATCTAATTAGAATTAATATTCATTGATATTTTGGGATTTATAGTATATTTTCTTCTTTTTATCCTAATTGATTTTTAGTTGCTTGGGGACAATCAACAATTTAAGTTTGGTGTTGTGATGAGCGGATAATTTATACGCTTTTTGGCATTGTTTTTAGGTAGTTTTTAGTATGATCTAGTTACTTTTAAAGATGTTTTCATTGGTTTTTATGTTAAATTCACATTTCTGGACTTTACTATGAGTTTGTGTGTTTTTCTGTAATTTCAGGTATTTTCTGGCTGAAATTGAGGGACCTGAGCAAAACTCTGATAAGAAGGCTGACAAAGGACTGCTGATGCTGTTGGATTCTGACCTCCCTGCACTCGAAATGGATTTTCTGGAGCTACAGAACTCCAAATGGTGCGCTCTCAATGGTGTTGGAAAGTAGACATCCAGAGCTTTCCAAATGTCCATAATTTCTTTGCAATTAGATGACGCAAACTGGCGCTCAACGCCAGTTCCATACTGCATTCTGGAGTCAAACGCCAGAAACACGTCAGGAACCAGAGTTGAACGCCAAAAACACGTTACAACTTGGCGTTCAACTCCAAAAGAAGCCTCAGCTCGTGTAAAGCTCAAGCTCTGCCCAAGCACACCCCAAAGTGGGCCCCGAAAGTGGATTTCTGCACTTAGACTTATTTCTGTAAACCCTAGTAACTAGTTTAGTATAAATAGAACTTTTTACTAGTGTATTAGACATCTTTAATTGTAAGGTCTTTTGACCATTCGGTCTTCTGATCACGTTTTGAGGGGGGCTGGGCAATCGGCCATGCCTGAACCTTCATTACTTATGTATTTTTAACGGTGGAGTTTCTACACACCATATATTAAGGGTGTGGAGCTCTACTGTACCTCAAGTTTCAATGCAATTACTACTATTTTCTATACAATTCCGCTTGTTCTTATTCTAAGATATTCGTTGCACTTCAACATGATGAATGTGATGATTCGTGACACTCATCATCATTCTCACCTATGAATGCGTGACTGACAACCACTTCCATTTTACCTTAGACCGGGCGCATATCTCTTGGATTCCTTAATCAGAATCTTCGTGGTATAAGCTAGATTGATGGTGGCATTCATGAGAATTCGGAAAGTCTAAACCTTGTCTGTGGTATTCCGAGTAGGATTCAGGGATTGAATGACTGCGACGAGCTTCAAACTCGCGATTGTTGGGCGTGATGACAAACGCAAAAGAATCAAGGGATTCTATTCCAACATGATCAAGAACCGACAGATGATTAGCCGTGCCGTGACAGAGCATTTCGACCTTTTTCACTAAGAGGATGGGATGTAGCCATTGACAACAGTGATGCCCTACATATAGCTTGCCATGGAAAGGAATAAGAAGGATTGAAGGAAGACAGTAGGAACGCAGAGATCTAACAGGGACAATCACCTCCACACACTTATCTGAAATTCCCACCATTGAATTACATGAGTAACTCTATCTTTATTTTCTGATTTATTTACTATTCGAAAACTCCATAACATTTACTATCCACCTAACTGAGATTTACAATATGACTATAGCTTGCTTCATACCAACAATCTCCATGGAATCGACCTTTACTCACGTAAGGTATTACATGGACGACCCAGTGCACTTGCTGGTTAGTTTTGCGGAGTTGTGACTATGTGTGATTCACGTTTGAGAGCGCTACCAAGTTTTTGGTGCCATGGTTGATGATCACAATTTCGTGCACCAAAGAATAATGAAAACTATGATTGATCCATGAAATTACAACAGAGCTCCCTAACCCAATGAATGGGGTTTAGTTGTTCATTGCTTTGGAAAATGGAAATGAAGAAGAAGAAAGATATATTCTAACTCTAGAAGTTGCAGAAAAGTAAAATATACAGAGTATAGTTTTCTCCAATATGCCAACCTCTTTCTAGTTCAAAACTACTCCTATATATACTACTCTTCTTGGTCTTCTAGTCAATTCTGCAAGTCTTGGATATGGGCCTTTGATCTTAAGTTGAAGCAGTTGGGAATCTTCAGTGGGCTCAACTTTATTTACAGAGAGAAAGTGATGTAAGCATGGACTTTGGCTTGGGGCGTTAGTGGCGTTAGCGCTGAGTGACATTATGGGTTCGAGAACATTAGTGGCAATCACTTTTCTCACTAACGTTCCCACCACATGGCCCACGTTAACTCCAATGTTAGTGGTACTAACGTGACCACTAACGTTGCCTTACAAACCTTCACAAGCGTTATTGGGACTCACTTTTTCCAATAACGTTGCCTTGTGCCCCTAGCCCCCACGTTAGAGCTCACGTTAACTAAGTTAATGTGGCTCTTAACGTGGTTATGTCTCATTTTCGCAAGCGTTATTGGGACTCACCTTTCCCAATAACGTTGCCTTGTGCCCCTAGTCCTCATGTTAGAGCTCACGTTAACTAAGTTAACGTGGCTCTTAACGTGGTTATGAATCATCTTCGCAAGCGTTATTGGGACTCACCTTTCCCAATAATGTTGCCTTGTGCCCCTAGTCCTCACGTTAGAGCTCATGTTAACTAAGTTAACGTGGCTCTTAATGTGGTTATGAATGCCATCCCAACGTTAGTGACAAAGGTGAGTGTCACTAACGTTGGCTCATCAATTTCAACTCCACGTTAACTTTCACGTTAGTGGTCTTAACGTGACCACTAACATGGGCAATGCAAGCTTTATCCAACGTTAGTGACAAAGGTGAGTGTCACTAACGTTGGCATTGTTCCTCTCTTCCACGTTAGAGTTCACGTTAACTTAGTTAACGTGGCTCTTAACGTGGTTCATTGCCACATCTTGGAGCGTTAGTGGTGATCACAGTTACCACTAATGTTGGAGTCCTTTTTGTCTCCACGTTAACTACCACGTTAATGTAGTTAACGTGGCAATTAACGTGGCTCATGATGGCTTCGAGGGCGTTACTGGTGTCCATTTTTCTCATTAACGCTGCAGGCTTATCCCTATTTCACGTTAGTACCTACGTTAACTAGGTTAACGTGGATGCTAATGTGGCTCTTCCTTGCTTCCTTTGTCTTGAAATTACACAAATAAAGTGCATCAAAGCTCTAATCCAAGTCATGAAATCATGCATTATCCAATTTAACATTCATTCCTTGCATAATTCTCATGAAATAATGTAAAATTCACAATATTTGCCTAAATCAAGATGTAAGTGTTCTTTTATCTAAAACTTGCTTATTTCCTAAGAAAATGTATGAAACTACATTAAAACAGTAAAGAAAAGGTCAGTGAAACTGGCCTAGATGCCTTGGCATCACAACACCAAACTTAAAGCATTCTTGTCCCTAAGCAAGTACTGAAACATGAATGATGAATGAAAAGGCAAGAGGAATGAATCATTATTGTGGAAGTCAAATCCTTAGTTTTATGGAATTTCATGCATAGCAACTTAGGTTCGTTCCTTTACCAGGTTTCAGACCTTTATCATGTCCTTGAACACTTGCTTGTTTACATCTCCTGAGACTACCTAGTTATTGATCCTTCCTTCTTTTGTTTTCTCAAGATTTATTGCATTCTTCCTTTGGATAAGTGCTCTGTAAGAGGGCGACTCTTTATGATAAGCTTTCAGTCAACACTTCCGAACTAGTTGGTTCAAGGTGCTAGGTGTTGAGACACCCCTAAGGACTTACTCCCTCAAGTCTTTCCCTCATACATACACACCACAGGCACATGGTTTGTTATTTTTTTCTTTCTTGAGACCTTGGTGTCCAGCACCTCTTTGGGTTACTAAGTGTTCTGTAGCAAGGGTTACTCTTGATAGTGGACTTTCAGCTGATAATCTCGAGTTAGTCAACCCAAGTTACCAAGTGATAAGGCACTCCTGAGAGCTTATTCATCCAATTATATCCCCTATACATGAGCACCACAGACACATGCCTCCATCTTAAAACCCTTGGTGCCTAGCATTATTTCTTATTGTGTTCCCTTCCTTTTTTATTGCTCTTTTTCTTTTCTTATTAGGATCTTATTATTTAGTTAGTTTCATAGGATGTGTTTCAAGCATAGGATTCAGGATAGATAGTTGCCTTCTTTCCTTATTGGTGAACCAACTTAGCTAACTAATATTCCTACCACAAACATATAGAATTCACTTCACAAAATAACTCCACTCTTGTTTTTTATATCATTTCTTTTCATTTGGCTTAAGGGACAAACATACAAGTAAGCAAGATGAAGTTGAAAACCAGGGACACTAGACTAGTAATCATAGACTTTAACAATGAAACTTAAATACAGAATTGAAAATCTTAAGCTACCATGGAAGCATGTTCTATTTCATATATGATTTTCCTTATTTAAAGTTGTGAATTAGATAGAACTAAGAAGGAACTCCACCACCTTTCAATTATTGGAATGCTCATGTTCCCTTGTCTTGGGATCCTCCTTGATTACTTCAGTCTCCATTCCCATTGCGCTTCCCTATCAGCTTTTTCCAGAAACTGGCATCCTCCATCTTCTTCTTTAACGCTTCCTTCTGCTATTTCACCTTCACCTCTTCTTGCTCTGTTAAGTCCTTGCGAACTACCTCATAACTTGGGATGGCAGGGTGCAAGTTATGCATATGCCCAGTCATATAGTTTAACTTAGCCTAAGTGTTTATGCTAAATTCTTCTTGATGCAGCTGCCTTCCTTCGTTGAGCACACTGAATTCATTGAAGGCTTTCATCTGAGCTTTCTGACGATAGTTGAGTTCTTGGAAGAGTTTGTCTTGGCTTTCTTGCCTTTCGGACACTTGACTGATGGCCTGGGTGAGCTGGAGTAATGCTTTTGTTGTAATTCCATTTGCTATTTCTGCCACTTTCTTTGTTGATCCATCCAACTAGAGAGTAGTTTTTCTTGATGATCCATCCTTTGAGCTTGGACATGTAGTTGTTGTTCTTGTCCCTCCATATAGCTCCTTGCCATATCCTCAATGGCTCCTCGAATGTGACCCAAATTTATGTTTGTTGGGTCATAGTACCCTTCTTGATGATATTTTGTTGGTTGGGGTTCTTCTTAGAAAGGTTCTTCTTCTGGTTCTTCTCCTGATGTCCTCTTCCTTAGATGGGGTCTTCTCTGCTCTTGAGCTGGTGTCACATGAGTTATGCGTTGAAGTGTAAGTGACCTCCCGAGACTTACCCAAATTGGATTACTGTCTTCGAAGACTACCTTGGCTTTCATGCATAATCTAAAGATGGTGCTAGGGTACCAAAGTCTAGCACCCGAATCACTCTTCTCTGCTGACTCTTGAATTCCCTCAGCTATGATTTCGTGCACATTGATGCCTCCACCCTTTATTAAGCAATGTACCATAGTAGCTCTAGCAATGTTGACCTCAGAATTGTTTGCAGCTGGGAGGATAGATCGTCTCACAAGCTTAAACCATCCCTTGGCTTCCAAGATGAGGTCTCCTCTCCTGATGAACCGGGGCCTCTTATCCGAATACCTTTCCCAGTCAGATCCCACAATACATATGTCGCCCACAATTTCTTCCAATTCATCATTGTCGGGGCCATTACTTATTGTTTCTTGATAACCGAGCTTAACAAAATGTGGTGATTTCAGCTGGAGAGCCCTTCTTATGGCATTGGGGCTGAAATCCACCTCTGTTCCTCTTACGTAGCTCTTGAAGGTATGGGCCATGGTCTTGTCTTCTCTAACCAGATTTGCATAGAATTCCTTGATGAGGGTTAAATTAATCCTTGTTTCCGGATTGGTGAGCTTTTGCCAACCCCTTTGCTCAATTTTCTCTCGAATTTGTGGACATTCATCTTCGTTGAACTGGAATGTCAACTCAGGCAGTATCTTTTTGTTCTTTATTCGTTCAAACTCAAGCTCATGGAAGGCCATTTTGAATCTTCCTCCATCGAAGGGAATGCTCTCCACTAGTTCCTTCCTCTTTGGCCTCTTGGAGCTTGATGATGCCATAAGTGAGAATTAGTTTGCGAAGGTGGTAAAGGATATGAGTTTGAAGATAGAGTTCGGTTGGTTTGAGGCAAGATGTGTCTTAGAGGAATGTGTTTTGAGAGAAAGAAGAGTGGTGAGTTGGATGAATAGTTGAGAAGGGCTAGAGTGGTGAGGGTTCCTTATATAGGCCAATGGTGAGAGTTGAAGGGTGTAGATCAATGGTACGGTTTTGATAGTGGACGGTTGGGGTTTGGCACAAGGTGAGCACAAGGATCATCATATTTATGAACTGATTGATTCGGTTTCCAAGATGACCCTTTCTCATTGATGAGCGGATAATTTGTACGCTTTTTGGCATTGTTTTTAGTATGTTCTAGTTAGTTTTTAGTATATTTTTATTAGTTTTTAGTTAAAATTCACTTTTCTGGACTTTACTATGAGTTTGTGTGTTTTTCTGTGATTTCAGGTATTTTCTGGCTGAAATTGAGGGACCTGAGCAAAAATCTGATTCAGAGACTAAAAAGGACTGCAGATGCTGTTGGATTCTGACCTCTCTGCACTCGAAGTGAATTTTCTGGAGCTGCAGAAGCCCAATTGGCACGCTCTCAACGGCGTTGAAAAGTAGACATCCTGGGCTTTCCAGAAATGTATAATAGTCCATACTTTTTCCGAGATTTGATGGCCCAAACCGGCGTTCCAAATCAGCTCAAGACTGCCCGGCGTTAAACGCCGGAACTGGCACAAGAATGGGAGTTAAACGCCCAAACTGGCACAAAAGCTGGCGTTTAACTCCAAGAAAATGCTTCAATGCTCAGCCCAAGCACACACCAAGTGGGCCCGGAAGTGGATTTTTATGTCATTTACTCATCTCTGTAAACCCTAGGCTACTAGTTCTCTATAAGTAGGACCTTTTACTATTGTATTGGAATCTTTTGATCACTTAAGATCTTAGATCATTGGGAGGCTGGCCTCACGGCCATGCCTAGACCTTGTTCTTATGTATTTTCAACGGTGGAGTTTCTACACACCATAGATTAAGGTGTGGAGCTCTGCTGTACCTCAAGTATTAATGCAATTACTATTGTTCTTCTATTCAATTCGGCTTATTCTTGTTCTAAGATATCACTTGTTCTTCAACTTGATGAATGTGATGATTCGTGACACTCATCATCATTCTCACCTATGAACGTGTGTCTGACAACCACCTCCGTTCTACCTTAGATTGGGTGGATATCTCTTGGATCCCTTAATCGGAATCTTCGTGGTATAAGCTAGAATTGATGGCAGCATTCAAGAGAATCCGGAAGGTCTAAACCTTGTCTGTGGTATTCTGAGTAGGATTCAATGATTGAATGACTGTGACGAGCTTCAAACTCGCAATTGTGGGGCGTTAGTGACAGATGCAAAAGAATCACTGGATTCTATTCCGACATGATCGAGAACCGACAGCTGAATAGCCGTGCCGTGACACGGTGCGTTGAACATTTTCACTGAGAGGATGGGAGGTAGCCATTGACAACGGTGAAACCCTACATACAGCTTGCCATGGAAAGGAGTAAGAAGGACTGGATGAAGACAGTAGGAAAGCAGAGAGACGGAAGGGACCAAGCATCTTCATACGCTTATCTGAAATTCCCACCAATGAATTACATAAGTATTTCTATCTCTATCTTTATGTTTTATTCATCATTCATAACCATTTGAGTTTGCCTGACTAAGATTTACAAGGTGACCATAGCTTGCTTCATACCAACAATCTCTGTGGGATCGACCCTTACTCGCGTAAGGTTTATTACTTGGACGACCCAGTACACTTGCTGGTTAGTTGTGCGAAGTTGTGTTTATGCCATGGTATTGAACACCAAGTTTTTGGATTCATCACCGGGGATTATTTGAGTTGTGAAAAGAAGAGATCACAATTTCGTGTACCAAGTTTTTGGCACCGTTGCCGGGAATTGTTCAAGTATGGACAACTGACGGTTCATCTTGTTGCTTAGATTAGGTATTTTTCTTCAGAGTTCTTAAGAATAAATTCTAGTGTTTCAAGTTGATGTTCTTATCATCACCAAAGCTGATTGATTTTCATCAATTTAGCTCTTGAATGCAATGTCCTGCTGAAGCTTGTTCAGCCATGTCTAATTTCTTTAGACTAAAGCTTTAGACTAACATTGCATGATTCCTGGAATTCTCATTAAGAATTTTGATACCTTTATTTTCTTTTTCCACTTAATTTTCGAAAAATCTAAAAAAAATTTACAAAATCATAAAATTCAAAAATATTTCTTGTTTGAGTCTAGAGTCTCATGTTAAGTTTGGTGTCAATTGCATGTTTCTGTTCTTTTTGCATTCATGCATGTGTCTTCATTAATCTTCAAGTTGTTATTGATGGTTTCATTGCTCTGATTTTTAAATTCTCTTGACTTGAGTGTTTATGTGTCTCATATGCATTCTCATTTTGTTAGTGTCAGTAGTATACAAACTGCTAAGTTTGGTGTCTTGCATGCATTGTTATTTGATTTTAGTTGCATTTTAATTATTCCTCATTATAAAAAATCCAAAAATATTTTTAATTTGTGTCTTTTCAAGTCAATAATATAGAGAATTGAAGATTCAGAACATACAGCAGAGGAATTATACAGAAAAAGCTGGGCGTTCAAAATGCCCAGTAAGGAAGACAAACTAGCGTTTAAACGCCAGCCAGAGTGCTTGGCTGGGCGTTTAACGCCCAAAAGGGTAGTGGTTTGGGCGTTAAACGCCAGAATGTGCACCATTCTGGGCGTTTAACGCCAGGATGGCACAAGAAGGAAGATTTTGTTTTCAAATCAAATTTTTTTTAGTTTCCAAAATCTTTTCAAAATCAAATCTTTTTCAAATCAAATCTTTTCAATCAAATCTTTTTCAAAATCAATTTCTTTCCATTTTCAAAAATACTTGCTATCAATTAATGATTTGATTCAACATTTCAAGTGCGTTGCCTTTTCTGTTGAGAAAGGTTTAATGTTTGAATCATATCTTTTCTTGTTAGCCAAGTTATTAATTTTTAAAATCAAATCTTTTTAAAATATTTTTCAAATCATATCTTCTCAATCACATCTTTTTAAAACCAATCATATCTTCTTAACCACATCTTTTTCAAAATAGTTTTCAATCAAATCTTTTTGATTTCTAATTTCAAAATCTTTTTAAAAAATCACTTTACTTCTTTCTCAATCTTGGTTTTCGAAAATCAATTGAAGTTTTTCAAAATGTTTTTAAAATCTTTTACTTAATTTTCGAAAATTTCTTCCCCTCTTCTCACATCCTTCTATTTATGGACTAACACTATTCCTTAATGCACAATTCGAACTCCATCTTTCTTGATAAGTTCGAATTTTCTAACTCTTCCTTCCATTTTTCTATTCCTCTGACACCTCAAGGAATCTCTATACTGTGACATAGAGGATTCCATATTTTCTTGTTCTCTTCTCTTTCATATGGCAGCCGAAAACAACAACAATGCCAACAATGCAAGGAAGGTGCTGGGTGACTTTATTGCACCTACTCCCGACTTCTATGGGAGAAGCATCTCTATCCCTACCATTGGAGCAAACAACTTTGAGCTTAAGCCTCAATTAGTTTCTCTAATGCAACAGAATTGCAAGTTTCATGGACTTCCATTGGAAGATCCTCATCAGTTTTTAGCTGAATTCTTGCAAATCTGTGACACTGTCAAGACCAATGGGGTTGACCCTGAGGTCTACAGACTTATGCTATTCCCTTTTGCTGTAAGAGACAGAGCTAGGATATGGTTGGACTCACAACCTAAAGAAAGCCTGAATTCTTGGGAAAAGCTAGTCAATGCCTTCTTGGCAAAGTTCTTTCCACCTCAAAAATTGAGTAAGTTTAGAGTGGAAGTCCAAACCTTCAGACAGAAGGAAGGAGAATCCCTCTATGAAGCTTGGGAAAGATACAAACAATTGATCAGAAAGTGTCCCTCTGACATGCTTTCTGAATGGAGCATCATAGGTATTTTCTATAATGGTCTGTCTGAACTGTCCAAGCTGTCTTTGGATAGCTCTGCTGGAGGATCTCTTCATCTGAAGAAGACGCCTACAGAAGCTCAAGAACTAATTGAAATGGTTGCAAATAACCAATTCATGTACACTTCTGAAAGGAATCCTGTGAACAATGGACAAATCAGAAGAAAGGAGTTCTTGAGATTGACACTCTGAATGCCATATTGGCTCAGAACAAAATATTGACTCAGCAAGTCAATTTGATTTCTCAAAGTCTGTCTGGAATGCAAGCTGCACCAGACAGTACTAAGGATGCTTCATCTGAAGAAGAAGCTTATGATCCTGAGAACCCTTCAATGGAAGAGGTGAATTACATGGGAGAACCCTATGGAAACACCTATAATCCTTCATGGAGAAATCATCCAAATCTTTCATGGAAGGATCAACAGATACCTCAACAAGGTTTCAACAATAATAATGGTGGAAGAAACAGGTTTTGCAATGGCAAGCCTTTTCCATCATCTTCTCAGCAACATACAGAGAATTCTAAGCAGAACCACTCTGACTTAGCAACCATGGTCTCTGATCTAATCAAAACCACTCAAAGTTTCATGAATGAAACAAGGTCCTCCATTAGAAACTTGGAGGCACAAGTGGGTCAGCTGAGTAAGAAAGTTACTGAACTCCCTCTTAGTACTCTTCCAAGCAATACCGAAGAGAATCCAAAGGGAGAGTGTAAGGCCATTAACATGGCCGAAATTGGAGAGGAGGAAGAGGCAGTGATTGCCACTGAGGAAGACCTCAATGGACGACCACTGGCCTCCAATGAGTTCCCTAATGAGGAACCATGGGAATCTGAGGCTCACACTGAGACCATAGAGATTCCATTGGATTTACTTCTGCCATTCATGAGCTCTGATGATTATTCTTCCTCTGAAGAGGATGAAGATGTCACTGAAGAGCAAGTTGCTAAGTACCTTGGAGCAATCATGAAGCTAAATGACAAGTTATTTGGTAATGAGACTTGGGAAGATGAACCCCTTTGCTTACCAAAGAACTGGATGACTTGACTAGGCAGAGATTACCTCAAAAGAGACAAGACCCTGGGAAGTTCTCAATACCTTGTACAGTAGGCACCATGACCTTCAAGAAGGCTCTGTGTGACCTAGGGTCAAGCATAAACCTCATGCCTCTCCCTCTAATGGAGAAGCTGGGGATCTTTGAGGTGCAAGCTGCAAGAATCTCACTAGAGATGGCAGACAATTCAAGAAAACAAGCTTATGGACTTGTAGAGGATGTTCTGGTAAAGATTGAAGACCATTACATCCCTGTTGATTTCATAGTCCTAGAGACTGGGAAGTGCATGGATGAATCCATCATCCTTGGCAGACCCTTCCTAGCCACAGCAAAGGTTGTGATTGATGTTGATAGAGGAGAATTGACCATTCAAGTGAATGAAGAATCCCTTGTGTTTAAGGCTCAAGGATATCCCTCTGTAACCATGGAGAGGAAGCATGAAGAGCTTCTCTCAAAATAGAGTCAAACAGAGCCCCCACAGTCAAACTCTAAGTTTGGTGTTGGGAGGCCGCAACCAAATTCTAAGTTTGGTGTTGAACCCCCACATTCAAACTCTAAGTTTGGTGTTGGGAGGTTCCAACATTACTCTGAGCATCTCTGAGGTTTCATGAGAGCCCACTGTCAAGCAACTGACATTAAAGAAGCGCTTGTTGGGAGGCAACCCAATGTTATATTTTATGTATTTTCCTTTGTTATTTTATGTTTTCTGTAGGTTGATGATCATGAGAAGTCACAAAATCAATTGAAAAAGCAAAAACAGAATGAAAAATAGAAAGAAAAACAGCACACCCTGGAGGAAGATCTTGCTACCGTTTAAACGCCAGTAAGGCTAGCAGATGGGCGTTTAACGCCCAGTCTGGCACCATTCTGGGCGTTTAACACCAGAAAGGGGCACCAGACTGGCATTAAACGCCAGAAAAGGGCAAGAAGTTGGCGTTAAACGCCAGAAATGGGCACTAGCCCGGCGTTTAACGCCAGAATTGGCATGAAGAGCAATTTTGCTCGCCACTTGGTGCAGGGATGACTTTTTCTTGACACCTCAGGATCTGTGGACCCCACAAGATCCCCACCTACCCCCACCACTCTCTCTCTTCTTCACCCATTCACCAATCACCTCAACTCCTCTTCCCCAAAAACCCTTCGCCTATTAAATCCCATCTTTCTCTTCACCACTCACATCCATCATTCATAAAACCCCACCTACCTCACCATTCAAATTCAAAACACTTTCCGTCCCAAACCCACCCTCCCATAGCCGAACCCTACCCCTCTCTCCACTCCTATATAAACCCATCTTCACTCCTTCATTTTCACACAACCTAAACACTACTTCTCCCCCTTTGGCTGAACCACAAAGCCGTCTCCCTCTCCTTCATTTCTTCCTCTTCTACTCTCTTCTTTCTTCTTTTGCTCGAGGACGAGCAAACCTTTTAAGTTTGGTATGGTAAAAGCATTGCTTTTTGTTTTTCCATAACCATTTATGGCATCCAAGGCCGGAGAAACCTCTAGAAAGAGGAAAGGGAAGGCAAAAGCTTCCACCTCCGAGTCATGGGAGATGGAGAGATTCATCTCAAGGGTGCATCAAGACCACTTCTATGAAGTTGTGGCCTTGAAGAAGGTGATCCCCGAGGTCCCTTTCAAACTCAAAAAGAGTGAATATCCGGAGATCCGACATGAGATCCGAAGAAGAGGTTGGGAAGTTCTTACCAACCCCATTCAACAAGTCGGAATCTTAATGGTTCAAGAGTTCTATGCCAATGCATAGATCACCAAGAACCATGATCAAAGTGTGAACCCGGACCCAAAGAATTGGCTTACTATGGTACGCGGGAAATACTTGGATTTTAGTCTGGAAAATGTAAGGTTGGCATTCAACTTGCCCATGATGCAAGGAGATGAACATCCTTACACTAGAAGGGTCAACTTTGATCAAAGGTTGGACCAAGTCCTCACAGTCATTTATGAAGAGGGCGCCCAATGGAAGAGTGATTCAAGAGGGAAGCCGGTTCAACTGAGGAGGCATGACCTCAAGCCAGTAGCTAGAGGATGGTTGGAGTTTATCCAACGCTTAATCATTCCGACTAGCAACCGGTCCAAAGTTACTATAGACCGGGCTATCATGATTCATAGCATCATGATTGGAGAAGAAATAGAAGTTCATGAGGTTATATCCCAAGAACTTTATAAGGTGGCAGACAAGTCCTCTACCTTGGCAAGGTTATCCTTTCCTCATCTTATTTGTCACCTCTGTTATTCAGTTGGAGTTGACATAGAGGGAGACATCCCCATTGATGAGGACAAACCCATCACTAAGAAGAGGATGGAGCAAACAAGAGACCCCTCTCATCATCAAATCCCTGAGATGCCTCAAGGGATGCACTTTCCTCCACAAAACTATTGGGAGCAACTGAACACCTCCCTAGGAGAACTGAGTTCCAACATGGGACAACTAAGGGTGGAGCACCAAGAACACTCCATCCTCCTCCATGAAATTAGAGAAGATCAAAGAATCATGAGAGAGGAGCAACAAAGGCAAGGAAGAGACATTGAGGAGCTCAAGCACTCCATAGGATCTTCAAGAGGAAGAACAAGCCGCCATCACTAAGGTGGACCCGTTCTTTAATTTCCTTGTTCTTTATTTTCTGTTTTTCGAAAAATCATGCTTATGTTTATCTATGTTTGTGTCTTGTGATCATTAGTGTCTTAGTGTCTATGCCTTAAAGTTATGAATGTCCTATGAATCCATCACCTTTCTTGAATGAAAAATGTTCTTAATTGAAAAAGAGAAGAATTGCATGAATTTTGAATTTTATAACAGATTAATTATTTTGATGTGGTGGCAATACTTTTGTTCTCTGAATGTATGCTTAAACAGTGCATATGTCTTTTGAATTTGTTGTTCATGAATGTTGGCTCTTGAAAGAATGATGAAAAAGGAGACATGTCACTGAGGATCTGAAAAATCATAAAATGATTCTTGAAGCAAGAAAAAGCAGTGAATTCAAAAAAAAAAAGAGAAGGAGAAAAACGAAAAAGGGAGAAAAGAAAACGAAAAAAAAAGAAAGAAATAAAGTTGTGATCCAAGGAAAAAAGAGTGTGCTTAAGAACCCTGGACACCTCTAATTGGGGACTCTAGCAAAGCTGAGTCACAATCTGAAAAGGTTCACCCAATTATGTGTCTGTGACATGTATGTATCCGGTGGTAATACTGGAAGACAGAGTGCTTTGGGCCACGGCCAAGACTCAATAAGTAGCTGTGTTCAAGAATCATCATACTTAACTAGGAGAATCAATGACACTATCTGGATTCTGAGTTCCTAAAGAAGTCAATCATTTTGAATTTCAAAGGATAGAGTGAGATGCCAAAACTGTTCAGAGGCAAAAAGCTAAAAGCCCCGCTCATCTAATTAATACTGATCTTCATTGATGTTTTTGGAATTCATTGTATATTCTCTTCTTTTTATCTTATTTGATTTTCAGTTGCTTGAGGACAAGCAACAATTTAAGTTTGGTGTTGTGATGAGCGGATAATTTGTACGCTTTTTGGCATTGTTTTTAGTATGTTTTTAATATGTTCTAGTTAGTCTTTAGTATATTTTTATTAGTTTTTAGTTAAAATCCACTTTTCTGGACTTTACAATGAGTTTGTGTGTTTTTCTGTGATTTCAAGTATTTTCTGGTTGAAATTGAGGGACCTGAGCAAAAATCTTATTCAGAGACTAAAAAGGACTGCAGATGCTATTGGATTCTGACCTCCCTGCACTCAAAGTGGATTCTCTGGAGCTACAGAAGCCCAATTGGTGCGCTCTCAACGGGGTTGGGAAGTAGACATCCTGGGCTTTCAAGCAATGTATAATAGTCCATACTTTGTCCGAGATTTGATGGCCCAAACCGGCGTTCCAAATCAGCTCAAGACTGCCCGGCGTTAAACACCGGAACTGGCACAAGAATGGGAGTTAAACGCCCAAACTGGCACAAAAGCTGGCGCTTAACTCCAAGAGAAGTCTCTACACGAAAATGCTTCAATGCTCAGCCCAAGCACACACCAAGTGGGCCCGGAAGTGGATTTTTATGTCATTTACTCATCTCTGTAAACCCTAGGATACTAGTTCTCTATAAGTAGGACCTTTTACTATTGTATTGGAATCTTTTGATCACTTTAGATCTTAGATCATTGGGAGGCTGGCCTCACGGCCATGCCTAGACCTTGTTCTTATGTATTTTCAACGGTGGAGTTTCTACACACCATAGATTAAGGTGTGGAGCTCTGCTGTACCTCGAGTATTAATGCAATTACTATTGTTCTTCTATTCAATTCGGCTTATTCTTGTTCTAAGATATCACTTGTTCTTCAACTTGATGAATGTGATGATCCGTGACACTCATCATCATTCTCACCTATGAACGTGTGCCTGACAACCACCTCCGTTCTACCTTAGATTGGGTGGATATCTCTTGGATCCCTTAATCAGAATCTTCGTGGTATAAGCTAGAATTGATGGCGGCATTCAAGAGAATCCGGAAGGTCTAAACCTTGTCTGTGGTATTCTGAGTAGGATTCAATGATTGAATGACTGTGACGAGCTTCAAACTCGCGATTGTGGGGCGTTAGTGACAGACGCAAAAGAATCACTGAATTCTATTCCGACATGATCGAGAACCGACAGCTGAATAGCCGTGCCGTGACACGGTGCGTTGAACATTGTCAAGTCTTGGGCCTCTGGATCTTTGAGCTTGAAGCAGTTCCTTTCTTCAATTGGGCTTGGCTTACTTGCAGAGAGAAAGTGTGAAGTGGGCAGAGACTTTTGCTCCAGATGTTAGGGGTGTTTAACATTTAGTGAAAATGCAAGTTCGAGAACGTTAGTGACACTTAACATTGTCACTAACGTTGCCATGCACCCCTTTGCCTCACGTTAAAGCCCACGTTAACTGGGTTAACGTGGCTTTTAACGTTGCCTTGTTAGCCTTCGAGAACGTTAGTGACACTCAACATTGTCACTAACGTTCAAGTGTGCCCCTTCTTGCTTCACGTTAAAGCTCACGTTAACTAGGTTAACGTGGCTTCTAACGTGGCTTTTGCCAACCTTCGAGAACGTTAGTGACACTCAACATTGTCACTAACGTTCAAGTGTGGCCCTAGGTCTCACGTTAGATTCCACGTTAACTAGGTTAACGTGGCTTCTAACGTGGCCATTCTTAGCTATCCCAACGTTAGTGACAATGTTGAGTGTCACTAACATTGGCTCATTCTTCATTCCTCATCGTTAGCTTCCACATTAACCAAGTTAACGTGGAGGTTAACTTGGCTCTTGGGGGTTGTGTGGTTGCTCCAACGTTAGTGATAATGTTGAGTGTCACTAACGTTGTCGACAACTCTCCATCTCTTACGTTAGCTCCCACGTTAACCAGGTTAACGTCGGAGTTAACGTGACTCCTTGCACCTTAGGCCAACGTTAGTGACAATGTTGATTGTCACTAACGTTGGCTTCTATTCCCCCTTTAACGTTAGAGGCCACGTTAACTAGGTTAACGTGGCTCTAACGTGGCCATTTGTGAGCAATTGCCAACGTTAGTGACAATGTTAAGTGTCACTAACGTTGGCTGAACTTCTCTTCTCCACGTTAAAGTTCACATTAACTTAGTTAAAGTGACTCTTTAACGTGGGCATTGATGGCTTTTGAGAGTGTTTTTGGCAATCACTTTTCTCTTTAACTTTGCAAGTTACCTCCCATTCCTTGCTTCCTTTGGTCCTGAAATCAAGCAATAGAGTGCATCAAAGTTCCAGTCCAAGTCATGGGTAATGCAATATACAATTTTGTCATTAAAATCATGCAAAATCCCCATGAAATAATGTAAAATGCACAATGTATGCTTGAATTAAGGTCTGAGTGAATATCTGCCCAAAATTAACTTATTTCCTAAGAAAATTCATGAAATTACCTAAAAACAGTAAAGAAAAGGTCAGTGAAACTGGCCAAAATGCCCTGGCATCAGTGACATAGAGGATTCCATATTTTCTTGTTCTCTTCTCTTTCATATGAGCAGGAGCAAAGACAAAAGTCAAACTCTAAGTTTGGTGTTGGGAGGTTCCAACATTGCCCTGAGTATCTGTGAGGCTCCATGAGGGCCCACTGCCAAGCTAATGACATTAAAGAAGCGCTTGTTAGGAGGCAACCCAATGTTATATTTATCTATTTTCCATTGTTATTTTATGTTTTCTATAGGTTGATGATCATGGGAAGTCACAAAATCAATTGAAAAAGCAAAAATAGAATGAAAAACAGAAAGAAAAATAGCACACCCTGGAGGAAAATTTGCTGGCGTTTAAACGCCAGTGAAGATAGCAAAATGGGCGTTTAACGCCCAGGATGGCACCATTCTGGGCGTTTAACGCCAGAAAGGGGCACCAGACTGGCGTTTAACGCTAGGAATGGGCAAGAAGCTGGCGTTAAACGCCAGAAACGGGCACCAGCCCGATGTTTAATGCCAGGATTGGCAGAAGGAGCATTTTTGCTCGCCACTTGGTGCAGGGATGAATTATCCTTGACACCTCAGGATCTGTGGACCCCACAGGATCCCCACCTACCCCACCACTCTCTCTCTTCTTCACCCATTCACCAATCACCTCAACACCTCTTTCCCAAAAACCCATCACCTATCAAATCCCGCCATTCTCTTCACCACTCACATCCATCCTTCATAAAACCCCACCTACCTCACCATTCAAATTCAAACTACTTTCCCTCCTAAACCCACCCATAATGGCTGAACCCTACCCCTCTCTCTACCCCTATATAAACCCATCTTCACTCCTTCATTTTCACACAACCTACACACTACTTCTCCCCCTTGGTCGAAAAACAAAGCCACCTCCATCTCCTCTATTTCTTCTTCTTCTACTCTCTTCTTTCTTCTTTTGCTCGAGGACGAGCAAACCTTCTAAGTTTGGTGTGGTAAAAGCATTGCTTTTTGTTTTTCCATAACCATTTATGGCATCTAAGGCCGGAGAAACCTCTAGAAAGAGGAAAGGGAAGGCAAAAGCTTCCACCTTCGAGTCATGGGAGATGGAGAGATTCATCTCAAGGGTGCATCAAGACCACTTCTATGAAGTTGTGGCCATGAAGAAGGTGATCCCCGAGGTCCCTTTTCAAACTCAAAAAAAGGGTCAACTTTAATCAAAGGTTGGACCAAGTCCTCATCGATATCTGTGTGGAAGGAGCTCAATGCAAACAGGAGATCCCACTCATAGACATGAGCATGAGGAAATTCCTCATCATGAAATCCCTGAAATGCCTCAAGGGATACACTTTCCTCCACAAGACTATTGGGAGCAAATCAACACCTCCCTAGGAGAATTGAGTTCCAACATGGGACAACTAAGGGTGGAGCACCAAGAACATTCCATCCTCCTCCATGAAATTAGAGAAGATCAAAGAATCATGAGAGAGGAGCAACAAAGGCAAGGAAGAGACATTGAGGAGCTCAAGCACTCCATAAGATCTTCAAGAGGAAGAACAAGCCGCCATCACTAAGGTGGACCCGTTCTTTATTCTCCTTGTTCTTTATTTTTCTGTTTTTCGAATTTTTATGCTTATGTTTATCTATGTTAGTGTCTTATTACATGATCATTAGTGTCTTAGTGTCTATGCCTTAAAGTTATGAATGTCCTATGAATCCATCACCTTTCTTAAATGAAAAATGATTTTATTACAAAAGAACAAGAAGTACATGATTTCGAATTCATCCTTGAAACTGGTTTAATTATTTGATGTGGTGACAATACTTTTTGTTTTCTAAATGTATGCTTAAACAGTGCATATGTCTTTTGAATTTGTTCTTCAAGAATGTTAAAATTGTTGGCTCTTGAAAGAATGATAAAATAGGAGAAATGTTACTGAGGATCTGAAAAATCATAAAAATGATTCGTGAAACAAGAAAAAGCAGTGAATTCAAAAAAAAAGAGATTATGTGCGAAAAAAAAGAGAGAAAGCAAGCAGAAAAAGCCAATAGCCCTTTAACCAAAAGGCAAGGGTAAAAATAAAGTCGTGATCCAAGGCAAAAAGAGTGTGCTTAAGAACCCTGGACACCTCTAATTGGGGACTCTAGCAAAGTTGAGTCACAATCTGAAAAGGTTCACACAGTTATGTGTCTGTGGCATGTATGTATCCGGTGGTAATACTGGAAGACAGAGTGCTTTGGGCCACAGCCAAGACTCATAAAGCAGCTATGTTCAAGAATCATAATTCTTAACTAGGAGAATCAATAACACTATCTGAGTTCTGAGTTTGTGTGTTTTCTATGATTTCGTATTTTCTGGCTGAAATTGAGGGACCTGAGCAAAAATCTGATTCAGAGGCTGAAAAGGACTGCAGATGCTGTTGGATTCTGACCTCTCTGCACTCGAAGTGGATTATTTGGAGCTACAGAAGCCTAATTGGTGCGCTCTTAATTGCGTTAGAAAGTAGACATCCTGTGCTTTCCAGCAATATATAATAGTCCATACTTTGTACGAGATTTGATGGCCCAAACCGGCGTTCCAAATCAGCTTAAGACTGCCCGGCGTTAAACGCCGGAACTGGAACAAGAATGGGAGTTAAACGCCCAAACTGGCACAAAAGCTGGCGTTTAACTCCAAGAAAGGTCTCTACACATGAAAGCTTCAATGCTCAGCCCAAGCACACACCAAGTGGGCCCGAAAGTGCCCGAAAGTGGATTTTTATGTCATTTACTCATTTTTGTAAACCCTAAGCTACTATTTATCTACAAATAGGACCTTTTACTATTGTATTTGATATCCTGGAATCTTTTGATCACTTTAGATCTTAGGATCATCTTTGGACGTCTAGTTCTTAGATTATGGGAGGCTGGCCATTCGGCCATGCCTAGACCTTGTTCTTATGTATTTTCAACGGTGGAGTTTCTACACACCATAGATTAAGGTGTGGAGCTCTGCTGTACCTCGAGTATCAATGCAATTACTATTGTTCTTCTATTCAATTTAGCTTATTCTTGTTCTAAGATATCACTTATTCCTCAACTTGATGAATGTGATGTTCCGTGACACCCATCATCATTCTCACCTATGAACGTGTGCCTGACAACCACCTCCGTTCTACCTTAGATTGAGTGGATATCTCTTGGATCCCTTAATCGGAATCTTCGTGGTATAAGCTAGAATTGATGGCGGCATTCAAGAGAATCCGGAAGGTCTAAACCTTGTCTATGGTATTATGAGTAGGATTCAAGAATTGAATGACTGTGACGAGCTTCAAACTCGCGATTGTGGGGCGTTAGTGACAGACGCAAAAGAATCATTGGATTCTATTCCGACATGATCGAGAACCGACAGATGAATAGCCGTGCTGTGACAGAGTGCGTTGAAGATTTTCACTGAGAGGACGGGACTGTAGCCATTGACAACGGTGATGCCCAACATACAGCTTGCCATGGAAAGGAGTAAGAAAGATTGAATGAAGATAGTAGGAAAGCAGAGAGACGGAAGGGACAAAGCATCTCCATACGCTTATCTGAAATTCTCAGCAATGAATTACATAAGTATCTCTATCTTTATTTTATGTTTTATTTATCTTTTAATCATTAATCCTCCATAACCATTTGAATCCGCCTGATTGAGATTTACAAGATGACCATAGCTTGCTTCATACCAACAATCTCTGTAGGATCGACCCTTACTCGCGTAAGGTTTATTACTTGGACGACCCAGTGCACTTGCTGGTTAGTTGTGCGAAGTTGTGATAATGCAGTTGAGATAGCATTGTTTCTTATTGTGTTTCTTTCCTTTTCACTTTTATTGCTCTTTCTCTTTTCTTATTGGGATCTTATTGTTTATCTAGTCTCAAAGGGTGTATCTCAAACAAAGGACTTAGGATAGATAGTTGCTTTCTTTCCTTCTTTGATGAACCAACTTAGCTTACTAATCAACCTACCACAAACATTCAGAATGCACTTCACAAAATACTCCACTCTTGTTCTTTTCATAACATTTTCTTTTTGATTAACTTAAAGAGACAAGCATACAAGTAAGAAAGGTGAAAGTGAACACTTAAGACATTGAGCTAGCACACTTAGCATAAGCAATAAAACTTAAATGCATAATTGAAAGTCCTAAGCTACCATGGAAGCATGTTCTATTTCATACATGATTTTCTTATTTAAAGCTTTAAAAAAGATAAACTAAGAAGGAACTTCACTACCTTTCACTTATTGGTATGCTCATGTTCTTCTGCTCCCTTGGGATTCTCCTTGATTACTTGAGTCTCCATTCCCCTTGCGCTTCCCCATTAGCTTTTTCCAGAAACCGGTGATATATATATATATATATATATATATATATATATATATATATATATATATATATATATATATATATCCTCCATCTTCTTCTTCAATGCTTCCTTTTGCTATTTCACCTTCCCCTCTTCTTGTTCTGTTAAGTTCTTGCAAACTTCCTCATAACTTGGGATGTCGGGGTGCAAGTGATGCATGTGCTCAGTCATATAGTTTAACCTTGCCTGAGTGTTGATGCTGAATTCTTCTCGATGCAGTTGCCTTCTTTCATTTAGCATGCTGAATTCGTTGAATGCTTTCATCTGATTCATCTGGCGTTGATTGAGTTCCTGGAGGCGTTTATCTTGGCTTTCTTGCCTTTCAGACACTTGATTGATGGCTTGAGTAAGCTGGGAGTAGTGCTCTTGTTGCTGCTCCATTAGCTGTTTCTGCCATTCCCTTTATTGATTCATCCAATTTGTTAGCATTTCCTCTTGATGATCCATTCTCTGAGATTGAAATTGCAGTTGTTGTTCTTGTCCTTCCATGTATATTCTTGATAAATCATCAATGGCTCCTCGGATGTGACCCAAATTGATGTTGGTTGGGTCATAATACCCTTCTTGATGATGTTCTGTTGGTTGGGTTTCTTCTTGGACAGGTTCTTCCTTTTGTGCTTCTTCTGATGCCCTCTTCCTTAGATGGGGTCTTTTCTGCTGTTGAGCTGGAGTCACATGGGTTATGCGTTGGAGTGTAAGTGATCTCCTAAGACCTACCGAAGTTGGATTGCTATCTTCAAAGACAACCTTAGCTTTCATGCATAATCTAAGGATGGTGCTGGGGTACCAAAGTCTAGCACCCGAGTCTTTCTTCTCGGCTGATTCTTGAATTCCTTCAGCTATAATTTCATGCACATTGATGCTTCCACCCCTTATTAGACAATGTACCACGGTAGCTCGAGCAATATTGACCTCAGAATTATTTGCGGCTGGAAGGATAGATCGTCTCACAAGCTCAAACCATCCCTTGGCTTCCGGGATGAGGTCTCCTCTCTTGATGAACCGGGGCCTCATATCCAAATATCTTTCCCAGTCAGATACCACAATGCATATGTCACCTACAATTTCTTCCAATTCATCATTGGCGGGACCATTGTTCATTCTTTCTTGGTACCCGAGCTCAACAAATTGTGGTGATTTCAGATGAAGAGTTCTAATTATAGCATTTGGGCTGAAATCTACCTCTGTTCCTCTTACATAGCTTTTGAAGGTGGGGGTTATGGTCTTGTCTTCTCTAACCACATTTGCATAAAATTCCCTGATGAGAGTTGCATTTACCCTTGCTTCCGAGTTAGTGAGCTTTTTCCAACACCTTTTCTCAATCTTCTCCCAAATTTGTGGATATTCATCTTTATTGAATTGGAATGTTGATTCGGGCAGTATCTTCTTGTCCTTTATTCGTTCGAACTCGAGCTCATGGAAGGCTATTTTGAATCTCCCGGCGTCGAAGGAAGGCTGCTCCATGGGTTCCTTTCCTCTTCACCTTTTGGAACTAGATGATGCCATGAGTGAGATTTGAATTGTGAAGATAGTAAAGATTAGGGTTTTGAAGATAGAGTTCGGTTGGGTTGAGGCAGAATGTGTTTTGGAGAAATGTGTTTTGAGATAAGGAAGAGAAGTGGGTTGGATGAATATTTGAGAGGGACTAGATTGGTGAGGGTTCTTTATATAGGCTGGTGGTGATAGTTGAATGGTGTAGATCAATGGCACGGCCTTGATAGTGAACGGTTGGGGTTTGGTGCAAGGTAAGCACAAGGATTACCTCCTTTATGGGGTCTTGGTTCGGTCTTCGAAATGATCTATTCCTAATGTTGCATGGCAACACTTCCAAGGACATTCCCCATGAAGACAAGTGTGAAATTCCCTTGGCCGAATCTCCCTTCTTCAATTGCCCCATCAAGTACCATCAATGTACTTTTTGATTCCCTATATACAAAAAGAAAATGTAATGGGTTATTTGAAATTTTTGGTGGGAAAAATTTGTGAACTAACAAAATATTTATTTTTCTTTTGTTTTTGCATGACTAAATGCTTTCCATGAATGTAAATCAATCAGCCATTAAGCTTCCCATGCATGCACATTGGTACATCAAACTTGTTTGTGATCACATGGTGTAACAAGTTTGGGGAATAAATCTTCCTCATAGGGTGTGTTCAAACCTCACTTGATGTGTTTTGAACACCAAACTTATCATGTACTATACGTTGCATGTAGAGGAGCTTTATATTAGTTGTCAAAATTGATTTGAAATTCCATGGAAATTGCCTTATTACTATTATTAGAGATTTAAGAAAAGAGGTATAGAACATGGGTTGCCTCCCATGAAGCGCTTCTTTAACGTCATTAGCTTGACGGTTGACCCTTGTCAGGGTGGTTGGTGGTGCTTGAAATCCTCTCCTCTTGCAGTGAACCTATGTCCATTGGCTTTGTTGATAAGCTCCATATGCTCCAAAGATAAAATTTTGTTGATAGTGTACACAGGAGGCAGCTGAGATGGAATAGTGGGGAGGTGAGGTGGTATAGATGGAAAGTATGTAGAGATCACTTCATCACCTGGCAAAAAATTTTCTGTAGGAATTTTCTTATTTCTCCATCCCCTTGGAACTTTCTTCTTTGTATCTCTTGATGCTTGCTTGTTCTCTATAGCTCCTTTCCTTAGGGGATCCTTGTTGTTTCCTCTGCATGAATCTGGTGGTTTTGGTTCCCTTTGGATTACCTTTGAATGAGGTTCTTCTTGAATATGTGACTTCCCATCCAATGTGGTTTCCAATTGTGTTGTTTGTGCTTCTTTGTTTGTTTCTTGCATCAATGCTTCATTCTGCTCTTCTCTTAATTCTTTATTTTCTTGACTTGATTCTTGTGAGAGGTTGAAAACATTGAAAGTGAGCTGCTCATCATGTATTCTCAGCACTAGCTCTCCTCGCTCTACATCTATGAGTGCTTTGGTTGTGGCTAGGAATGGTCTTCCCAGAATGATGGGATAAATAGGATTCTCATCCATTTCCAAAACAACAAAATCTGTGGGAAGATAGTAGCTCCCAACCTTAACCAGCACATTTTCAACCACTCCTATTGTTTGTTGTTAAGTTTTGTCAGCCAACCTGATAATTACATCAGTAGGAGTTAGTTCATTAATTTGGAGCTTCTTCATGAGGGAGAGAGGCATTAAGTTGATGCTTGCTCCCAGGTCACAAAGCCCTTTGTCAATCATTGTTCCTCCTATGGCACAATGAATGTGGAAACTCCCTAGATCCTCCTTCTTTGTGGGTGGCCCTGGTTGAATGAGAGCACTGCAATCCCTGTTCATCTTTATTGTTTGTCCACCCTTTAATGGACTTTTTCTGGCTAGTAACTCCTTTATATACTTGACGTAGAAAGGCATTTGCTGGAGAGCTTTAATAAATGGTATATTTACATCAAGAGATGCAAACATATCATGGAATCTTGAGTACATTCTCCCTGCTACACCACCTTTAAGCCTGTGGAGAAAAGGTGCATATGGGTTCAACACCTCCTTCTTCTTTAGCTCTTCCTTGGATGTAAGTTGAGTTGTATAGCTTCCTTCCTCCTGGCTTTCCTTTTGGTTATTCTGGAGGTGTTCTACTCCATTCATACTCCCCTCATTACTTGTGGTTATCATTTTGCATTCTTCCCATCTCACCTTCTTTGTTTCTCCTCTTGGATTATTCTCTGTATCACTGGGGAAACCATCAGTGGGTTTGGGAATTTGTTGAGATAAATACCCTACTTGGGACTCCAATCTCTTGATGTTTTCTCCTTGGTTCTTAATATTGGCTCGCACTTCTTCCTTAAATACTTTGTTGTCTTGGACTTCTCTACATAAGTTTTCAAGTAGAGCTTCAATCTTTGAGAGCCTATCATCTGTTGATGATGGTGGGTTGAGATTAGGTGGTTGAGAAGGTGGGTTAGATGGATGTTGGTAATATCTCTGTGAGGTGTTTTGATGAGTAGCATTGTTGTTGGAGTTGAGGTTGTGGCATCTCTGATCTTACCCTTGGTCTGGTTGGTTTCCCCATCCAAAGTTGGGGTGATTTCTCCATCCAGAGTTGTAAGTTTTAGAGTATGGATCATGGACTTGTCTAGGTGAGTTTCCAACATAGTTGGCTTGCTCCCAATCACCTTCTTCTCCTATGTTTACTCCTTCTTGAGCTGATGATGAGGTGATGGCTGCTGCAACTTGGTTCTCCTCCATCTTCTTGGTAAGATCTGCTAGCTGCTTGGTGATCACCTTGTTTTGAGCTAACAATGCATCCATGTGGTTCAGCTCCATTACTCCTTTGGTTTTACTTCTTTCGGAGGCATAGAAGTAGTCATTTTCAGCAACTGTTTCAATGACATCTATGGCTTCTTCAATGGTTTTCTTCTTGTTTAGAGAGCCTCCTAATGAATGATCCACAACCTTCTTTGACTCATAGGAAAGACCTTCATAGAAGATGTGAAGTTGAACCCACTCATTAAACATCTCTGGTGGACATCTCCTTGTCAAGTCTTTGAATCTCTCCCATGCTTCATAAAGTGTCCCACCATCTTGTTGTCTAAAAGTTTGCACCTCAGTTCTTAGCCTATTGATCCTTTGAGGAGGGTAAAATCTTGCCAGAAACTTGTTCACCACTTCTTTCCAATTAGTTAAGCTCTCCTTTGGGAAGGATTCAAGCCATTTGGATGCCTTGTCCCTGAGTGAAAAAGGGAACAAGAGCAACCTATAGACATCTGGGTAGACTCCATTGGACTTTACTATGTCACAAATCCTCAGGAAGGTGGTCAAATGTTGATTAGGATCTTCTTGAGCACCTCCTCCAAATGAGCAATTATGCTACACAAGAGTGATGAGCTGGGGTTTTAGCTCGAAATTGTTGGCATGTATGGTGGGCTTCTGAATGCTGCTTCCACAGTTTCCTGGATTAGGATTGATATAGGATCTTAAGACTCTCCTTTCTTGCCCAGCCCAGTTTGCATGGCCTTCTCTGACATGATTATGATCTTCTTCTTCACGATTGTTCTCCAAATTCTCTTCCATGTTGGGTTCAAAATACTTTTCCTCTCCTTCCTCAACACCAATAATCCTTTTCCCTTTTGCTTCCCTTCTTAGTCTCCAAAGGGTTCTTTCAGGTTCTGAATCAAAGGATGTTGAAACCCCTTCTCTTCTCCCT
The DNA here is from genome assembly GCF_003086295.3 of Arachis hypogaea. Lineage (NCBI taxonomy): Eukaryota > Viridiplantae > Streptophyta > Magnoliopsida > Fabales > Fabaceae > Arachis > Arachis hypogaea. The sequence continues at coordinate 44,344,707 of NC_092039.1, forward strand.
GTCATACAACAAATAGATTGCACAACAGGAGAAAAAAATGAAGAAACTATTCTTGTTAGAGTAATTGTTAGTGTGAGTGATGCAAATTATCAAACAGTTAGTGGGTTAGTGAGCAGAATTGTAATCAAAGAAAGAAAGAACGAAAAATAAAAGAGGGTGCAGGGGGTGAGGAAGAATTTAAAATAAACTAAAAGAAATTAACTGAATAAACTAAACAAAAAGAAAAATGCTCAATCTAGTGATCTTCAAACTTAATCATTGTTGATTCAAAATCAATCCCCGGCAAAGGCGTCATAAACTTGACGCATGAAAACTTATCTCTCAACAAATTTTCCTTCGGCAAGTATACCGAATTATCGTCAAGTAAAACTCAAAATAGAGTGAGGTCGAATCCCACAAGGGTTGATTGGTCAAGCAATTTTAGTTAGAAGAATATGCTAGTTGAGCTAAACAGAATTTAGATTGACATGCAGAAATTTAAATGACTGGAAAGTAAATAACAAAAATTAAAGTGCAGAATCTTAAATGCGAATTTGGGGTAATGAGCATGAAATTAAATGGCAGAAAGTAAAGAGAATGGGTAAGATCAAAAATGTGGAAATCATTGGGTTTAGGAGATGTTGCATTCTCCGGATCAAGTTCATTCTCATTTCTTCCTCAATCAATGCATTTATTGATCTCCTTGGCAATCTTAAGTGATTGGATCCCAATTCCTTGGTAATCCAATCTCTCTAAGCTTGAACAATTGCCCAATTCCTTGATTTAATTGCTCATGGGAAGAGATGAAGTGTGGTCACTGATTATACCACATGTATTTCCAAATCAAAGTGTTGGGAGGATTACATGTCACTATATCCGCCCAGACCCCAATTTGGTCCAACATGAGAAAGCATTTCTAGCATGATCTCCTCATCCTTTTTCCAAGGCTCAAAGGAGATCCAATTATGGAGAGTTTCTTTTCCAAGACAACTAACCAATTGAATTAAGATCGAAAGCTTTCTAGTAAGATCAAGAGAAAAGAAAGAAGAAGAAGAATGAAAACTATAATTGATCCATCAAATTACAACAGAGCTCCCTAACCCAATGAAAGGGGTTTAGTTGTTCATAGCTCTAGAAATGAAAAATGGCAGAAAAGAAGAATCCATCCTAAAAGTGCAGAAAAGTAAATCTATATAGAGTAGTTCCTAAAAGTGCCAAACTTCTCTCTAGTTCAAAACTACTCCTATATATACTACTCCTCTTGATCTTCTAGTGAGTTCTTCAAGTCTTGGATGTGGGCTTTGGATCTTGAGCTGAAGCAGTTCTCATCTTTAGTGGGCCCAACTTGCAGAGAAATATGAATTAGGTTTTGGGTATTTGGTAAGATTTAACGTTGATTGCCATTGTGGGTTCGAGAACGTTAGTGGCATTCACTTTTTCCACTAACGTTCCAACCTCATATATCCTCATTAAATCCAGCGTTAGTGGTCTTAACGTGACCACTAACGTTGCTTTCTCAAAGATTGGCCAACGTTATTGGGACTCATTTTTCCCAATAACGTTGGCTTATACCCCTTCGCAAACGTTAATGGGAATCACTTTTCCCATTAACGTTGCTTAGTGCCCCTATGTTCCTACGCTAGAGTCAATGTTAGTATAGCTAACGGACTCTTAACGTAGGTGTGATCCACCTTCGAGAGCGTTAGTGACACTCACCTTTGTCACTAACGCTCCAAATGCCACATTCTCCACGTTGGAACTCACGTTAACTAAGTTAATGTGGCTCTTAACGTAGTAGTAAAGCTATCTCCCAACGTTAGTGACAAAAGTGAGTGTCACTAACGTTGGTTCCTTGATCTCAACTGCATGTTAACTTTCACGTTAATGGTCTTAACGTGAAACTTAACGTAGGCAATGCTAGTTGGTATAATGTTAGTGACAAAAGTGAGTGTCACTAACGTTGGCTTTTGTTTTCCTCTTCCACGTTAGAGTTCACGTTAACTAAGTTAACGTGAATCTTAACGTGGATCATTGCCAAGTTCTCCAATGTTAGTGGTGTTCACTTTTACCATTAACGTTGGAGTTCCTTTTTCTTCTACATTAACTACCACGTGAACTTAGTTAACGTGGCAAGTAACGTGAGCTTTGGATGGCTTCGCAGGCGTTATTGGTGATCACTTTTCTCATTAACGTTGCAAGCTTTACTATTCCACGTTAGTGTCCACGTTAACTAGGTTAACGTGAATACTAATGTGGTTCTTCCTTGCTTCCTTTGCCCTGAAAACAAGCAATTAAAGTGCATCAAAGCTCTAGCCAAAGTCATGAGATTATGCATCATCAATTTATCATGCAATTCTAACAAAATACTCATGAAATTATGCAAAGTTCACAAAAGTTGCTTGAATCAAGGTGTAAGTGTAATTTCATCCAAAACTTGCCTTATTCACTAAGAAAATGCATGAAACTACCCTAAAACAGTAAAGAAAAGGTCAGTGAAATAGGCCTAGATGCCTTGGCATCAAGAAGCTCCACATGTTCCAAGGATAAGACTTTGTTGGTGATGTATACTTGAGGTAGCTGAGATGGGATGGTAGGAAGATGAGGTAGGATGGTTGGATAGTGAGCAGAGATCACTTCATCTCCTGGGGAGAAATCCTCTGTAGGGATCTTCTTGTTTCTCCATCTTCTGGGTACTTTTCTCCTTGTTTCTCTTGATGCTGCCTTGCTTTCTATAGATTCTTTCTCTAAGGGATCCTTGTTGCTAGCTTTGCATGACTCTGGTGGGCTCAGCTCCCTTTGAGTTACCTTTGAATGTGGTTCTTTCTGAATATATGGCTTTCCAACCGATGGGGTTTCCAATTGTGTTGTTTGAGCTTCACTGCTTGTTTCTTGCATCAGTGCTTCATTATGCTCTTCTCTTGATTCTTTGTTTTCTTGACTTGCTTCTTGCCATGATTTGAAGACATTGAAGGTGAGTTGTTCATCATGTATCCTTAAGATTAGCTCTCCTCGTTCCACATCTATAAGTGCCCTAGCAGTGGCTAAGAATGGCCTCCCTAAGATGATTGGATGGAGATGACTTTCTTCCATCTCTAGGATAACAAAGTCTGTGGGAAGATAGTAGCTCCCAACCTTCACCAGCACATTTTCAACTACTCCTATTGCCTGTTTCTGAGTTTTGTCAGCCAATCTGATAATTACATTAGTAGGAGTTAGTTTATTGATTTGGAGCTTCTTCATGAGGGAGAGGGGCATTAAGTTGATGCTTGCTCCCAAGTAACAAAGTCCTTTGTCAATCTTTGTTTCGCCTATAGCACAAGGGATGTGAAAGCTCCCTGGGTCTTTTCTTTTTATTGGTAGCTGTGGTTGGATGAGAGCACTGCACTCCTTGTTCATCAGTATTGTTTGCCCACCTTTCAATGAACTCTTTCTGGTCAGCAGCTCTTTTATGTACTTAATGTATGAGGGCATCTGTTGGAGAGCTTTAATGAATGGTATGTTTACATGAAGAGATGCAAACATATCAAGGAACCTTGAATATATTCTTCTTGTTTCACCACCTTTGAGTCTTTGAGGAAAAGGTGCATATGGGTTCAAACCCTCTTCTTTTAGCTTCTCCTTCTGTGGAGGGTTGGGTTCCTGATTTCTCTCCTCGTGCTTATCTTCTGGACTGTCTTGAAGATGTTTTGCTTGTGTGATTGCTTCCCCCACACTCACTTCATCACTAGTGGTGATCACCTTGCACTCTTCCCATTTTACTTTCTTAGCTTCTCCTCTAGGGTTCTTCTCTGTGTCACTTGGGGAAGCTGTCAGTGGACTTAGGAATTTGCTGGGATAGATACCCTACTTGGGACTCCAGTCTTTTGATGGTTGACGTTAGGATTTTTTCCAGTAAAGAATGTCATAAAAATAGTCGCGTTGTAGATATAGTCTCTAAACCGACAAAAATCCCTTCGTACAAACGTTTTGGTTGTCACAAGTAACAAACCCCTTTAAAATTGATAACCGAGTATTAAACCTCGGGTCGTCTTCTCAAGGAATTGCAGGGAGGTATGTTCTTATTATTGGCTATGGAGATTGTAAATTGGGGGGTTTTTAAAGTATGAGATAAAAAGCAACAATAGTAAATAGCAGAGGAAATAAAATAATAGCAATAAAAATAAACTCTTGGCAAGGTATTAAGAATTGGAGGTCCTATCCTAGTTATCCTTATCAATTGTGATGAGAATTGGATTCTTCCCCCACCTTATTAACCTCTAACTATGAAGTTAAGTTAAGTAGATGAATTAATTCTAATTCTCAACTAACAATGAGTTTGATAACTCAAGAGTCACCAATTATTTAACCAAAGCCAAAAGGAAGAAAATATCTAAATTAAAAAGCACCAATATAAATAAAGCAAGGCAGAATTAAATCTGAGAATACCTCGAATAAAATACATTCAAAGTAGCAAAATCTAACATAGAAAAGTTCACAAGCCAATTGGGCAACATAAATCAAATACAAATAAAAGCATGAGAGTATCTGAAAATAAAAGCGAAATAAAAACTAAAAGGAATATTAAACCTAGATCGAGAGTTACTCCTAAAACTAAGAGAAGTCCTAAATCCTAATCCTAAGAGAGAGGAGAGAACCTCTCTCACTAAAAACTACATCTAAAATAATAAAAATTGAATTATGAGTGCATTATAATGAATGGATGCATTCCCCCACTTTATAGCCTTTAATCTGTGTTTTCTGGGCCGAGAACTGGGTCAGAAACAGCCCAGAATTCGCTGGTTGCGAATTTAACTTCGCTGATTTCCGTCACTTGCGACGCGGCCGCATGGAGCACGCGGTCGCGTCGCCTAGCGTCAGGGCCACTATGGCATATTATATATCAAATCAAAGCCCCGAACGTTAGCTTTCCAACACAATTGGAACCGCGTCGTTTGGACCTCTGTAGCTAAAGTTATCACTGTTTGAGTGCGAAGAGGTCAGGCTGGACAGCTTAGCAGTTTCTCCAACTTCTTGTATTCCTTCCACTTTTGTATGCTTCCTTTCCATCCTCTGAGCCATTCCTGCCTTGTAATCTCTGAAAACACTTAACACACATATCAAGGCATCTAATGGTATAAAAGGAGAATTAATATTAATAAAATTAAAGTCAAAGAAGCATGGTTTTAATCAAAGCACATAATTAGGAAGGCAAATACAAAACCATGCAAATAGTATGAATAAGTGGGTGATGATGTGTGGAAAACGATCCAACACAAAACTCACCGGCAAGTGTACCGGGTCGCATCAAGTAATAATAACTCACATGAGTGAGGTCGATCCCACAAGGATTGAAGGATTGAGCAATTTTAGTTTAGTGGTTGATTTAGTCAAGCGAATCAAGTTTTGGTTGAGTGGGTTGTATTTAACAGAAGATAAATTGCTTGAAATGTAAAGGGAGAGGGGAAATTGCAGTAAATTAAAGAACAGGAAAGTAAAATAGACTGAATCTTAAAGAACAAGAAAGTAAATGACTGAAACTTAAAGTACAAGAAATGTAAATTGCAGTAGCTTAAATGGCAAGGAATGTAAATTGCTTGAATGTAAAAGGGATTTGAGGACTGGGATTGCAGAATCTAAACAAAGAGAAAGTAAATTGCAATAATTGATAAAGTAGAAGATGAATTGGAATAAACTGAAATTCAAACAGAAAATGAAGTTAAAGTGCAGTAGGGTTCACAGAAGAACCAAAAGTAAAATGGGATCTCAGGTCTCAAGAGACTAGAAAGCAAAGTCTAGATCTCAATTTGCCTTCCCAGATCCAAGTTCTCAAAGCAATTGACAAGAAATTGAAGAAGAAACAGTAAAGAGAATGTGAATGGATTCAATTATGCAGAGAAGAAATTAAAGAGTTCTTGAGTAGAGATTGAGACAGAATTTCCTCAATTCTTCACACACCCAAAACTCAGAAACAGAAGAGTAGAATTGCCCGAGTAGGAATGAGGAAGGAGATCAGTCAATTCTCCCTTAATCCTCTGAGCTCTCGGTTAAGTCTCTCAAGAACAATTACAAGAAATTCAAAGCTCAAAGAAAGTGCAAAATTCAAAAGCAAAGCCAAAGGTAAGTCAAAAAGTTTTTAATTACATCAAACTATCTCCTATTTATACACTTTCTATTCTTGGATTTTGGGATTTGGATGGGCTTTTGATTTGGTGAAGAAATGAATTAAAATGGGGTTTTAATTTGAATTTTCGTCCCATGAGAAGTTGCTCCCAGGAGGCTGCCCTGCCCTTGTGGAGGGCAGGGCAGGATTTGGTGCATGTTGGTGCGGCCTTGGTGCGGTCTTGGTGCGGTCTGGTGCGCAAAATGCTGCCCTGCCCGCGCCAAGGGCAGGGCAGGAAAAGTTGGTGCGCCAGAATTTGCCTTGGTGCACAGGATGCTGCCATGCACTCGCGGAGGGCAGGGCAGGAAAATTTGGTGCTGCCAGGATTGAGCTTGGTGCGTGCTGGTGCTGCCAGGAATGAGCTTGGTGCGCCAGATTTTGAGCCTTGGTGCGCCAGATCCGTGCACCATCAAAATGCTGCCCTCCGCTCGCGGAGGGCAGGGCAGTGTTTCCAAAATGATGTCCCGTGTTCGAAACACGGTTGGAACACACGCTCAATTAATTTCCTTGGTTTCTTGGCACGGCACTCAACCTTAGTTCCTTGCTTCTTCCTTGGTCCGTGTTCGATTCTTGTGGCATGCATGGGTGACATTTTTCCTTTGATTTTCTTCCTTGGTGAGCCCGATACTGCCCTTGTGGAGGGCAGGGCAAGGTTCTCTTCTTCTTGGTTCCAAGGCACACTTTTGTGCTCTGCCCTTGTAGTGGGCAGGGCAGAGTTGCCTTCCTTGTTTAGTTCCATTATGTTGCCCTCCTAGAGGGCAGTGTGCCCTTGTGGAGGGCAATGTTGCCTCCCCCCTTTGCATGCGGCACACTTCCTCTTGCTTTGACCACACTTTCCTTTCCTTAGGCTACACTTCTTAGGCCACGCTTTTCCTTTTCTTTTCTTTTCTTCACCTATAATAAACCAAAACAACCACTCCAAGTATCACTAAATTCAAGAGGCTTATAAATCAATTAAAATTCAATTAAAATTAGCTTAAACCTCATGATTTAACATTAATTTCATGGTGGTTGTTTGATTTAGAGAAGTTATGCATTTTCACTCCAAATCACTTACTTAGGATGCAAGAAAGTGCATAAATGCTAACAAAACAAGTGAAATTAGCTTGAAAAATGGGTATATGATGACTTGTCATCACAACACCAAACTTAAGTCTTGCTTGTCCCCAAGCAAGCATCAAAACTAAGAGAAATTGAAATGAATAAGAAAAGAATACATATCCTTATTATGCAGATTGCAGAACTTAATCTATGGGGTCATTATGCAGACAATGATAACTCAATTATTGTTGCTGTTACATGATATACATTTTGCATCAAAGGTTTGCTAAACTTGCTGTTATAAAACTCACTTTTTGATTCCTCCCTTGCTAACTTTTCTTGGCTTACAATGCTTAACAAGCTTATTATTCTTTTGGAGGTTTGGTGTCAAATGTTGCATTAATAGCCTTTGGCTTTATTTGTTTTTTTCTTTTACTCAACATCTCTCCACCACAGACACTTGGCTCACTAATTCTTCCTAGGATCATTGATGCCCAGCATCTCTTTGGATAACTAAATGTTCTGTATCTAAGTTGCTCTTTATTGTGGATTTTCAATTGGCCATCCCAAATCAGTTGATCTAAGTGACCGGGTTTTAAAATACCCCTTAGAATTTACTCATCCAAGCAGATCTTAGTACAAGAACACCACAGGCATATGTCCTAAGGTTCAAGCTATTGGTGTCCAACCTTTATTCTTTGTTTTTTTTCTTACCATTTTGGCTTTTTCTTTCCCTTTTCTTTCTGTTTTTGTTACCAAGGGCTTTTTCATTATTGAGAGGAGTCTTTGTAACAGCAAGCTAATTCACAATTGAATGATAATGATATTATGCAACAATTATTTCATGAGTTATGCATTTAATCAAACACATATACCACCACCAACTTCCATTCATACTTATGCAACATTGGATATTTCACTTTTCAATTCAAACCAATCTCTTTTATTTAAGCATATGGGAAACAAAACAATTTTCAAGCTAAGTGATGGATAACAAGCATTATGCAGGTTTAGCATTTTTAACAAACAATTTCACTTGCAACTAGATAAACACTTTATCAAGACATACAATGGTTTCCAGATTCAAAACATTTCACAGCAGCAAGGATCAAGTTTAGATACAACCTTTGAAGTTGCAGCCCTTTGATTTTTCCTTCTGTTGTGTTCTCTTTGAGTTAAGATGCATAATGTCTTCAATTGTTGACTCATGTCCTGCATAATCCTCAAAGTTACTTGCTTCTCAAGCCCTTAATTATATGGTTAGTATGTATAAACTGAGTGTGGTTCTAGGATTGATTTTTGGTGTAGGTACACCAAACTTAATTGTTTGCCACTGCCTCAGATGCAACAAGTCGACCATGTTTGAAACCATGTATCCTTGCTAAAGGTTAATGAAATTAAAGCTAGAAAACAATTCAACAGTTGAATAATGTTTGATTGCTTGGAGCTAGAATCATGCAAGAGGTGAGAATGTGTTTTTAAATGATATTTTGGTGGAACACCAAACTTAGAAGTTTTCATTCTCCCTCAAATTGTTTTGGTGTGCAACAGCAAACTTAGCTACTTGCAATGCATACCAATTATTCAACATTTTTATTGAAAAAGCTTATGAAAAAGAAAACTACCTCAGGTTGGGTTGCCTCCCAACAAGCGCTCTTTTATTGTCACTAGCTTGACATCTTCTGTTCTGCTGATCATGGAGGTTGAAAATAACAGTGCCTTAGCTTGTCTTTCTTTACTGTGAACTTCCTTCCGGTTTCCTCTTTGATGACCTCTATAAATTCTTGTGGAAGGATCTTAGTCACAATGTAGTGCTCAGGCAACTGTGGGGACACCTTCATGGGTTGAATATTGATCATCACTCGATCCCCTGGTGAAAATTTTCCAGTGGGGGCTTTCTGTTTTTCTTTAGTTCTATCCTCTGTTTCTTCTTGAGAGAATTCCCTGTTGTGGTCTTCTTGGCTGGTACTTCCTTTGTCCAGTATTTTCTCATTGTCCTCCATAATCCTTTTCCATCCTTCCTTCTTTGTAGCACCTTCGTTGTTAGCCAGTTTGTCTTCAATGGCTCTGGTGAGAGTATTTGCCTTCTTCTCACCCATTTCTGCAAAACACTTCGCCAGTTGAGCTATCTGCTCTTCAATTCCTTTGATTAACATCTCTTGATTCCTTGTTGTTTCTTCTTGGTGTTTCATCATTCTCTCTATTAGGATCGCCAAGTTTGTGATTCTTTGAGAGTCTTGTGAGATTGGTTGGTTATGAAATGTTAAAGGTTGGAAGGGTGGGTGTAATGGTGGCATGTGATGGTTGTTATTGATGTAATGATGTTTTTGTTGGGTTGTGAAGTTGGGGTTGTTATAATTGAAGTCCCTTGGTTTGTGATTTTGGTACTCGTTTCTTCTCCAGTTGAGATGAGTCTGGGAGTGTCTGTGTTGTGAGTATTGGCTTTGGGTGGTATTAGTGGGTGGGGGATGTTGATTGGTTGTGGTCATGGAATTGCCCTGGTGGAAACTTCCTTGTTCTTGATGTTGAGGCTCCCTCATTCTCAGATAAGAATGAGGTCTCCATGGTGGAAATTTGGCACTCACTGCAGCAGACAACTCCATGTTTTGCTGTGGTTGATGGTGCATTTGTCTGTTTTGGTCCTTGAACGCATTCACTCCTTCAATGTTTGCCACTTCTTTTTATGAGATTGCATTTTGTGGTTTCTCAGATGGATGTTGGTTGTTGACTCCTTTATCATTGAAGTCTGCACTTCCTTGGGCAGTTGTTGTTGCTTTGAGTAGGCCATCTGAGAAGTAATCCACTGCTTTTCTTGTTTCTGGGGTCAATCCTTCATAGAAAGCTCGGAAGCCCACTTTATCAGTTGCTTTCTTGTATCTTTCCCAGGACTTAAAGAGTGGTTCTTCATTTCCTTGTGTGAATAGATGTTCCTCCTCTTTCAGCTGGATGATCTGTCTGGATGAGGTGAATTTAGCCAGAAATTTGGTGACCAAATCATCCCAACTAGTGATACTTCCTTGGGGAAAAGTTTCAAACCATTGTGCAGCCTCACCCTTTAATGAGAAAGGGAATAACAGGATCTTGTAAGTGTCATGATCTGGACCATCGGTTTTGACCGCATTACAAGTTCTCAGGAAAGTAGATATGTGCTGTTGAGGATCCTCCGATGGATTTCCATCATAAGAACAATTGTTCTTGATGAGTGTAATGAGTGGTGGCTTCATGTCATGATACTCCTTGTTTGTATAAACTTGATTTCCTGTGGCATGCGATCAAACAGGAGGAATAAACGGCAGCACACTTGAGGATTAAATGAAGTTAGTTAAAATAAACTGTTAGTGAATTGATAGAGGCAATTTCTCAAACAGTTAGTATGTTAGTAAAAAGATAAAGAAAAAGTGCTTGATCTAGACCTCCACTTCACTTAATCATTGTCAATCTATTTCAATCCCCGGCAACGGCGCCAAAAACTTGATGTGTGGAAAACGATCCAACACAAAACTCACCGGCAAGTGTACCGGGTCGCATCAAGTAATAATAACTCACATGAGTGAGGTCGATCCCACAGGAATTGAAGGATTGAGCAATTTTAGTTTAGTGGTTGATTTAGTCAAGCGAATCAAGTTTTGGTTGAGTGGATTTTATTTAACAGAAGATAAATTGCTTGAAATGTAAAGGGAGAGGGGAAATTGCAGTAAATTAAAGAACAGGAAAGTAAAATAGACTGAATCTTAAAGAACAAGAAAGTAAATGACTGAAACTTAAAGTACAAGAAATGTAAATTGCAGTAGCTTAAATGGCAAGGAATGTAAATTGCTTGAATGTAAAAGGGATTTGAGGACTGGGATTGCAGAATCTAAACAAAGAGAAAGTAAATTGCAATAATTGATAAAGTAGAAGATGAATTGGAATAAACTGAAATTCAAACAGAAAATGAAGTTAAAGTGCAGCAGGGTTCACAGAAGAACCAAAAGTAAAATGGGATCTCAGGTCTCAAGAGACTAGAAAGCAAAGTCTAGATCTCAATTTGCCTTCCCAGATCCAAGTTCTCAAAGCAATTGACAAGAAATTGAAGAAGAAACAGTAAAGAGAATGTGAATGGATTCAATTATGCAGAGAAGAAATTAAAGAGTTCTTGAGTGGAGATTGAGACAGAATTTCCTCAATTCTTCACACACCCAAAACTCAGAAACAGAAGAGTAGAATTGCCCGAGTAGGAATGAGGAAGGAGATCAGTCAATTCTCCCTTAATCCTCTGAGCTCTCGGTCAAGTCTCTCAAGAACAATTACAAGAAATTCAAAGCTCAAAGAAAGTGCAAAATTCAAAAGCAAAGCCAAAGGTAAGTCAAAAAGTTTTTAATTACATCAAACTATCTCCTATTTATACACTTTCTATTCTTGGATTTTGGGATTTGGATGGGCTTTTGATTTGGTGAAGAAATGAATTAAAATGGGGTTTTAATTTGAATTTTTGGCCCATGAGAAGTTGCTCCCAGGAGGCTACCCTGCCCTTGTGGAGGGCAGGGCAGGATTTGGTGCATGTTGGTGCGGCCTTGGTGCGGTCTTGGTGCGGTCTGGTGCGCAAAATGTTGCCCTGCCCACGCCAAGGGCAGGGCAGGAAAAGTTGGTGCGCCAGAATTTGCCTTGGTGCACAGGATGCTGCCCTGCCCTCGCGGAGGGCAGGGCAGGAAAATTTGGTGCTGCCAGGATTGAGCTTGGTGCGTGCTGGTGCTGCCAGGAATGAGCTTGGTGCGCCAGATTTTGAGCCTTGGTGCGCCAGATCCGTGCACCATCAAAATGCTGCCCTGCCCTCGCGGAGGGCAGGGCAGTGTTTCCAAAATGATGTCCCGTGTTCGAAACACGGTTGGAACACACGCTCAATTAATTTCCTTGGTTTCTTGGCACGGCACTCAACCTTAGTTCCTTGCTTCTTCCTTGGTCCGTGTTCGATTCTTGTGGCATGCATGGGTGACATTTTTCCTTTGATTTTCTTCCTTTGTGAGCCCGATACTGCCCTTGTGGAGGGCAGGGCAAGGTTCTCTTCTGCTTGGTTCCAAGGCACACTTTTGTGCTCTGCCCTTGTAGTGGGCAGGGCAGAGTTGCCTTCCTTGTTTGGTTCCCTTATGTTGCCCTCCTAGAGGGCAGTGTGCCCTTGTGGAGGGCAATGTTGCCTCCCCCTTTGCATGCGGCACACTTCCTCTTGCTTTGACCACACTTTCCTTTCCTTAGGCTACACTTCTTAGGCCACGCTTTTCCTTTTCTTTTCTTTTCTTCACCTATAATAAACCAAAACAACCACTCCAAGTATCACTAAATTCAAGAGGCTTATAAATCAATTAAAATTCAATTAAAATTAGCTTAAACCTCATGATTTAACATTAATTTCATGGTGGTTGTTTGATTTAGAGAAGTTATGCATTTTCACTCCAAATCACTTACTTAGGATGCAAGAAAGTGCATAAATGCTAACAAAACAAGTGAAATTAGCTTGAAAAATGGGTATATGATGACTTGTCATCAGGTGAAGAGTTGATAAAATCCACTCAATTAAGCACAAGATAAACCGTAAAATATGGGTTTATCAACCTCCCCACACTTAAACAATAGCATGTCCTCATGCTAAGCTCAAGAGAGGCTATAAAGATGAAGAGGAATGGTAGAATGTATGAAATGCAACCTATCTATATAAATGCAACTACATGCAAAATGTTTCTACCTACTTGATTAAAAATAAACAAATCTTTCAAGAACAAATATGAACTGGATTTCACTAATTCAAATCATAAAAATGAAGCACAAATAGACTTGTAAGAAGAAAATAGCTTATGAAAGCAGGGAACAAGGAATTGAGCATCAAACCCTTACTGGTAGTGTATACATTCTAATCACTCAGGTGTTTAAGGTTCGATCTCTCAATTCTCTACTAACCTTGCTTTCTAAGGCTTGCTCTTCATCTAACAATCAACATAAATTTAATGCACAAATACACATATCAAGAGGTCTTTTAAGGGTTGTAATGGGGTTAGGGTCAAGGTAGGATTATATTTGGCCAAGTGGACTAAAATCTGAATCCTTAATTAACTTAAACTTTCCCACCTAACTTAAACAATCCATGTAATCATAACACAACATCTAACCATCCATTAACCATGTTTTCCATATATTCATGCATTCTAATTTCAAGTGTAACTCATATGCATTGCTTTCACTTACTTTGGGGCATTTTGTCCACTTTCACTTATTTTGCTCTTTATTAATATATATATATATATATATATTATTTTTTTTCTCAATGCATATGATTAATTTATTGAATGCATGAACATGTCCTAAACATTTCTTTCACATTTTCAGAAAATTCTAACATACTCAATTCTGAAACCAGATGTTTCCAAACCCACTCTTCCCCACACTTAATTCATAAGCATTTTCACTAGTCTAAGCTAACCAAGGATTCAAATTAAGGACATTATTGTTTTTCGCTTAGAGTTAATGATGTGCTAAATTAAAGAATAAAGGGGTAAAATAGGCTCAAAATTGGTTTGCAATAGATAATGAAAAGGTTAAGGCCATATGGGTATGTAAGCTCAGTGAAACAAGGCCTCAATCATATAAGTGTATGCATACATTAAACAATGGAAATATAGAATCAAGCAAGACAAAGATCACAATTTTAGAGAGAAAAACACACACCAAAAATAAAATATTGGTTGATAAAATGCAACCAACCAAATAGGCTCAAAATCTCACTGGTTTTGTGTGTTCGAGCTTTAAACCATGTTCCAAAATAATATTTATTTCATACAAGTTCTTCAAAAAGTTTTATTCAAATTAGTGAAATACTATAAAAAGTTCTTGAAAAAGAAAATATTACTTTAACCAAGTAGTAAAAATATGCAAAAAAATCAAAGAAATATGCAATCAATCATGCAAATGCAATAATGAACTATAAAGAAAATTTAAACATTGGTGCTAAAATATGAAGTGACTAACCCATGGAAGTCGGTATCGACCTCCCCACACTTAAAGATTGCACCGTCCTCGGTGCATGCTGAGATGTGCAGGTGGACGGGCTGTTCCAACTGATGCTTTTCTTCAAGGATTATGCTGATGGACTTGTTTGTCTCTCCCATGTGATCGTCTTCCGGTTCTCTTCCTGGTGGCCATCCTGAAAGAAAAAAAGGAAGAAAAGTAACCCAAAAATAAAGATAGAAATTAAAAGATGGAGTATGGTTGGGTTAATGCCAGATGAAAAGGGTCTCATTCACATGGTAGCTACAACATGTAAGAAAACAATAGAAGCCATGGCATACCAGTGGTGCAGAATATGCAACAATGGGGGAGAGAGTGGGGAAGGAAAGATAATATAAATTAAAAATCAATACAAAAGTAATACAGGTATAAAAGATTGGCATTGATTTAAATAATATTACCTAACCAGAATAAAACAAGTCATAAGCACCAAGATAATACCAGAGAAGAAATAACAGTTGAATAAAAACATTTGAACACCAATGGTAAAAGAATAAATTTAGAAAAATAAAAATATGCAATGAATGAAAGTATGCAAATAAAATAAAATAAAATGAGAGGGAAAAAGGAGGAGAAGAAGAAAAAGAAAGTGAGAAAGGAGAGAGAAGGAAGAAATTAGGATTCGAAAAGAGAGGATAAGAAAATTGGCACTAATCTGGATAGGTTGTGTGATGCTGGCGACGCGGTCGCGTGTTGCGCGATAAGGTTGGGCGACGCGGACGCGTGGGGCACGCGATCGCGTGACTCGATTTGTGGTAGTGGTGCGAGTGCAGCCTCACAGTCGCACAACTCTCTGTTCGAAACTTGGTATTGCCAAAATCAAGGGTGACGCGGTCGCGTGGTCGACGCGATCGCGCGAATGGCCTTATTTCTAATATGACGCGGACGCGTGGGTGACGCGTTCGCGTGGCAGGGCTTGTGCTGCTAGCACGGGTCCAGCCCAATTCCAGCTCAACTTTCGGCCATACACCCTTTTTACGCCGATTTCAGGTCACGCGGCCGCGTTGGTGACGCGGTCGCGTGGGAGGCTATTTTTCCAAATGACGCGGACGCGTCATCGACGCATTCGCGTGGAGTCAATTTGTGCTAATAGCGCGCCTCCAGCACTGCTCCTGCGAAACTCTCTGTTCATATTAATATTGTCTCCCATCTCCTTGCGACGCGGACGCATCGCTGATGCGGTCGCGTCGCGTGCTCGCTTTTTTTTTTATAATCTGAAAAATGCAGAATGCAGTGTTAATATGAATGTGATGCAAAACTCCAGGTTCAATATAACAAAATAAAATAAAATTCAAAAACAAATAAAACTAAATAAAAATGAAAAAGAAAGTTTCGCAGGAGCAGCGCTGGAGTCGTGCCAAAGGCACAATTTATTCCACGCGACCGCGTCGCTGACGCGACCGCGTCGCATGGAAATCATGGCCTCCCACGCGACCGCGTACTCCACGCGGCCGCGTGCCCTGCATTTTCGACGTAAAAGGGTGAACAATGCTATATTGTGCGAGAGTGGTGCTAGATTGGTGCTGGAAGCATAATCCTAGTCACGCGACCGCGTCGCCGACGCGGCCGCGTCAATTAACTTCTGATGCACACTCATGCGATCGCATTACCCACGCGATCGCGTCACCTTAATTTGGCAATTGAATTATATTGAACAGAGAGTTGTGCTGGAGCGAGGCTGCACTCGCGCCAGGAGCACAATGTAGGTCACGCGACCGCGTGACCGACGCGATCGCGCCCCTCCTTCCTGACGCGCATCCACGCGAACGTGTGCCTTCCGTGGCCGCGTCGCATGCGCCGCACAGCTCAACCCAATAAGCCAACTTATCTTATCTTTCTCTTCTCCAAACCCTACTTTTTCTTTTCCCCATTTCTTTCTTCTTTCTCCCTTTCCCCTTCTACCTCACCTTTCACTTTCTCTCTCTCTCACCACCATTAACAAGGTTTTACCTTCTTTTTCCTTCTTCTCTTTTCTATCATTCTTATTATAGTATGTATATATATTATTATTTTCTTTTTCTTTTCTTTTTCTTTTCACATCTTTATTTTTTCTTCTTTTTCTTTTACATGGTGTTAGAAACCTTTTGAGTCATCATTCCTCATTATATGCTTATGGATTATTGCAAATTGTTTGACAATTATTTTTCTCCTATTTAAGGGATTGCTTGCATGTTCAATTCCATACTTTTTATATCTTGTTTACCATGCATGCCATGTATTTGTGAAAAAGCCCATATAGCACTATGCACTTTTCTATATTACTTTACTCTACTCTACAATGCTTGCTTTTCACAAATTCCCTTTCATATTTTATTATTTAAATTTAATTGTCAATACAACCGTGATAGTTAGTTTGTTACAAATGGTAACCTAACTTGGACATTGAATGTTTGATATATGCTACTCATGCCTTTGCCTGCATGCCAATAAACCTCTTGCATTCCATTGTCCTACATGCACTTGTTATATTTCCATTGATGAGCTTTTCACATGTAATCCGGACCATGTGTTCATGCCATTTATCTTTATTGTGCATTGACTATCACTTACAATACCCACTTCCTTGCTCTATCTCTATGAATTTAATTTTCTTTATCTTCCCTTCTTTCAGGATGGCCACCAAGAAAGGACAAGAGAAAGCTACTTCCAAACCATCAGCAAGAAGAGGAACTAAAAGAGCATTAGTGGCAGAGCCTTCTTCAACCGCAGTCAAGCCCTCAACAAAAAGAGTTAAGAGGATAATAAAGGTTGACGACAAAGAGAAAGCCTTTCCAGCAAAGGACACTGTGCGATTTCCCAATCGATACTGTGAGCAGATGTTTCCTATCCTAGCAGAAAGGAACTATAACAATGAATACCTTCTCATCCTCCCGCCCAATATTTCCACCTTTGTTGAGCCACAAATTGAGCGAAGACAATGGGGTTTCCTACGGAGACAGGCAAGGCAGGTCAATCTTTCTTGGGTAGTTGAGTTCTACTCCAACTTCTATATACCAACCCTGCAGTCTGTTTATGTCCGGCAGAAGCAAGTCCCCATTACAGAAGAGGCCATTCAGCAAGTTCTGAGTCTTTCCCCTATTCCAGAAGGAATGGACGCTTTTCAAGAAGCCACCCTTCAGCGCCAGAGATACCAATTTGACTGGGACTCCGTTCTCAGATTCATTGCTTTACCTGGCAGCCGTTGGATCTATGGATACCACCGCAACCGCCCTAAGGGAATCTTGGCTTCCGCACTTACCTTGGAGGCTCGCGTATGGGCACAGATCATGTCCCATTACGTCTTTCCAAGCACTCATGAGTCCTCCTTTACTGTAGACATGTCTGTTCTACTATGGTGCATCCTTACAGAGCAACCTCTGAATCTCTCAAGACACATCCGGCATGCTATGGAGCATGTACAAATCGTGGGCAACTTACCTTTCCCCGCCTTGGTCTCAAATCTTGTCTCCGCAGCCGGAGTCTCCTGCAGAGCTGGGGACACCAAAGTCATGCTTTCACGGGATGATCAATATGTCCCTAATGGGAAATACCTCAAACTTTCAGCAGCCACTACAAGCCAGCCTACTGAGCCGGTTGAAGATATTCCTTCTTCAACACCACAAGCATCTACCACTGAGAAAGTGCTCCAACAGATACTTGAAAAGTTGGATCGGCATGAACAAAAAGCAAAGATGAGAGAGCGCCGTAATGAGCGCCGATTCAAACACCTCAAGGAGCTACTCAAGGGACGCTTCAGAGACTCAGACACCCCGGACTCCAGTTGTTTTACCAGCACCGGGAGCCATACTGGTCCCGACTGTGGAGATACTGCCACCAGCCCAACCCTGTTCCTGACAGATGGCACCGAGGACGGTGCAAAGCCTTAAGTGTGGGGAGGTCGGTCAGTACCTGACTTCCGGAGGTAAATTCTCTTCTCTGACACCAATAATTAGGATATTTTAGTTAGATTTTTTCTTTCTTTTATAGAATAGAATAAATTGCATAGGTTAGGATAGTTGCATGCATGTTCTACTTGATTGAAAAGACAATAAGTTTCTTTCAAAAAAAATCTATCTTTGGAACAAAATTTCACTAATTTTTTTCAAAGTTTTTATGATAAATCTGCTTGAGTTGTATTTGGAACATGATGTTTGAGCTAAAGAACACACAACCTGTGAAAGATTTGAGCCTTTATGTATGGTTACACTATTTAACCATAATTATTTTATTCTTGTGTGTTTACTTCTCTATGATTGTAATCTATATTTTGTTTTATCTTATATGTCCAATATTTATTATATTTACATGTTTGCACATGATTGAGGCCATTATTTGTTTAAACTCACTTATCCAAATCAAGCCTACCTTTTTCAATTACCCTTGTTAACAACTTTGAGCTTTTAAAACCCCATTTGTTCTATATTTCACCACATTACTAACCTTAAGCTGAAAAACAATTGCATATCCCAAATTGAATCTTTGGTTAGCTTAAGATAGAATTGTGTGTGCTAGTTAAGTATGGGAAATTGTGGGAACAGAAGTTGTTAAGGGAACGTGTCATGAAAATTTAAAGGAAATTTGGATACCCACTCATGTGAAAATATAATAATGAAAAATCTATGTGCACTGATAAGCTTTATTTATTCAAAAAAAAATTCAATAAATAAGGGGACAAAATTACCCCAATGTTAAATTCAGAATTCAAAGATCAATGCACATATGATAGAGTTAAAATACAAGGTTGAAACATGAGTATGGGTTGAAAAAGGGAATTATGGGTAGCTAGGCATGAATTTAAAAGTATATAGAATATATGTATATTAGGTGAGAGCTTAGGTTAATTAAAGATTCAATTTATAAAGCTCACTTAGCCATATGTATATCATTACCTGCACCTTGGCCCCATTACAACCCTGAAAAGACCTCATGATGTTTGCATTGGTATATTAACTGTTGTTGATTGGTTAGGAGAAAAACAAAAGTTAGAAAGCATGACTAGAGAAGAATAGAGTGATTACCCTATACACTAGAGATTAGAGCGTACATACATTATCAGTGAGGGTTCAATGCTTAAATTTTCATGTTTCCAGCCTTCATAAGCTATCTTCTTGCACTTTTATCGGTTTTATTATATGATGATAGAATTAGTGGAATTTGATTTGTAATTGTTTTGAAGGGCTTATTTACTTTTGATCAAGTGGATAATAATCATATAGTTGCATTTATTTATGTATGTAGGATTGCATTGCATTTCATGAGTTTCTGCATGTTCATACTTATTTCCTTGTCTCCTTCAATTTAGCATGAGGACATGCTAATGTTTAAGTGTGGGGAGGTTGATAAACCACTATTTTAGAGTTTATATTGTGTTTAATTGTGTGGTTTTGTTGTGATCCTTACCCACTTATTCATCAATTTAGCATGCATTTAGATTTCCTTCCTGAATTTATTACATGTTTGAAAATTGCTTCCCAGAGACTTTAATTATTTAATTTTAATTCTCTTTTATTCCATTCGATGCCGTAATCTGTGTGTCAAGCGTTTCAGGCTTTATAGGGCATGAATGAGACGGAGATTGGAGAGGAAGCTAGCAAAAATGGAAGGAACACAAGAGTTTGAGGAGATAACCAGCGAAAAGTGACGTGATCGCATGGCTCATGCGATCGCGCGAAGGAGCGCAAATCGCAGTGACGCGGCCGCATGGCTTGCGCGGCCGCGCGGATTGGAAAGCACAAGCAACGCGGTAGCGTGGATGACGTGAACGCGTGAAGAGGAAAAGCGCCAGCGACGCGTCCGCATGGACGACGCGATCGCGTGACATGCGCGATCTGCATAAACTGCAGAATCTGAAACCAGCGATTTTGGACCCTATTTTGGCCCAGTTTTTGGCCCGGAACAGCAGACCAGAGTCAGAGAATATGCAGAAACAACAGAGAAAACATTCATTAAGTAGTTTAGATCTAGTTTTTGACTCTCTTAGGTTTTTTTCTCTCTAGTTTTAAGAATTTTAATTTTCAATTGATCTTAGCATTGGAACATTGAGAAGAGTTATTTTCCTCATCAAGACTTCATCACTCTAGTTTGTTCTCTTAACTTGGTTTTATTCTTCCATGTTCTTTGTTATGTTCAATTTTGTCATTCAGATATTTTTATGATTAATTAATGCAAGGATTATTTCTTTTTAATTTAAATTCCATTCCAATAATCATGTCTTCTTTTAATTCCCTTTCATGTGCCATGGATTCTTTATTTACAATGCGTGAGTAGTTTCATTACTTGATGGGGAGTTGATTAAAAGGAACTCTTGAGTTGGAAGGATTGAAAGAAAAATTTGTAATTGGGTTAAATGTTGGATTGCTATCCTGTCACCGATGCCAATCCCTTTGAACTAAGTGGGTTGCAACTTGTGAACAGATCTGGCATTTCTACTTGTTTGACTTTCTCTTACCTAGTAAGGGATAACCAAACAGAATAACTATTAATTATAAATTAATCTTACAATCACACCATCAATGATAGAAATTCTAACCAATCAATTTCCAGTCAAGGCCTCTTATTTTTATTATTTAAAATTCCTCAATTTAAATCCCAATTTACTTAGCTCAACTCGTTTTGTAATATCTGATTAATAAAACAGCACATTTTTCTGCAACTCGTTGGGAGACGACCTGGGACTTAAAACTCCCAGTAATTTTAATTTAAACTTTCAGTGACATATTTCTAAATTGATAGGCAGATTTTCGGTGAGTTAAGAACTATACTTGCAACGTAACCATTTTAATAAATTTTTAATTCCCCAGCTTCTGCACTCCATCAATTTTTGGGGACTCATCCCAATGGGTGTCTTGTATGCTGTTCTATATGCCCACAGTGCATCTTGTAGTCTGGTGCTCCAGTCTTTTCTGTGAGACTTTACTATCTTTTGCAAGATACGTTTAATTTCTCTGTTTGACACCTCGGCTTGCCCATTAGTTTGGGGATGGTAAGCTGTTGCAACTTTATGGATTATCCCATGCTTCTTCATCAATCCTATTAGTCTCATGTTACAAAAATGGGTGCCTTGATCGCTCACGATCGCTCGTGGTGATCCAAAGTGACATATAATATGGTTTCTCACAAAGGAAACAACAATGTTAGCATCATCAGTGCGGGTAGGAATTGCTTCCACCCATTTGGAAACATAATCTACAGCTAACAATATATAAAAATATCCACTAGAATTTGGAAATGGACCCATGAAGTCAATGCCCCAAACATCAAAAATTTCATAGAAAAGCATATATTGTTGAGGCATCTCATCCCTCTTGGATATGTTACCAAATTTCTGGCATGGGTGACAAGATTTACAAAACTCAGCAGCATCTCTAAAAAGAGTAGGCCACCAGAATCTACAGTCTAAGATTTTTCTAGCTGTTCGTTGAGGGCCAAAATGTCCTCCACTTTCAGATGAGTAACAGGCTTCTAAAATAGACTGGAATTCTGAATGAGGTATACAACGTCTAATTATCTGGTCAGCGCCACATCTCCATAAATATGGGTCATCCCATATATAATATTTAGACTCGCTTTTCAGCTTGTCTCTTTGATGTTTAGAAAAATGTGGAGGAAATGTGCAGCTAACTAAATAATTAGCAATAGGTGCATACCAAGGGACTACTTCAGATACTGCTTGCAGGTTGTCAAAAGGAAAATTATCATCTATAGGAGTAGAATCATCCTTAATATGTTCAAGGCAACTCAAGTGGTCTGCAACTAAATTTTGAGTACCACTCCTATCCTTGATTTCTAAATCAAACTCTTGTAACAACAGTATCCAACGTATAAGTCTTGGTTTGGATTCCATTTTAGCCAATAGATACTTTAGAGCTGCATGGTCCGAATACACAACTACTCTAGTACCAAGTAAATAAGCCCGGAATTTATCCAGAGCAAAAACAATAGCAAGTAGCTCTTTCTCAGTAGTGGTATAATTGGACTGGGCAGTGTCTAAAGTCTTAGACGCATAGGCAATAAAAAAGGATTTTTACCTTCACGCTGAGCCAGTGCTGCTCCTACTGCATGGTTGGAAGCATCGCACATGATTTCAAATGGCTGGCTCCAATCGGGTCCTCTCACAATTGGAGCTTGAGTTAGAGCAGTCTTTAGCTTATCAAATGCTTGTTTGCAATCCTCACTGAACTCGAACTCAATATCCTTTTGTAGTAATCTGGATAAGGGAAGTGCCACCTTACTAAAGTCCTTAATAAATCTCCTGTAGAAACCTGCATGGCCAAGGAACGAACGGACTTCCCTCACAGAAGAGGGGTAAGGTAAACTAGAAATAACATTCACCTTTGCTGGGTCTACAGAAATGCCATTATTAGATACCACATGTCCCAATACAATCCCTTGCTTTACCATAAAGTGGCATTTTTCAAAATTCAATACAAGGTTTGTATTAATACATCTATCTAATACTCTAGATAATCCATCTAAGCAAAGGTTAAAAGAATCACCATAAACGCTAAAATCGTCCATAAAAACTTCCATACAGTCCTCAATAAGATCAGAGAAAAGACTCATCATGCACCTTTGGAAAGTAGCTGGTGCATTGCACAAGCCAAAGGGCATTCTTTTATAAGCATAGGTTCCAAAAGGACATGTAAAAGTAGTCTTTTCCTGATCCTCAGGAGCTATATGAATCTGGAAATAACCTGTGTAACCATCTAAAAAGCAATAATGTGATTTACCTGACAGGCGATCCAGCATTTGATCAATGAATGGAAGTGGATAGTGATCCTTACGAGTAGCTTGGTTGAGACGTCTGTAATCAATGCAGACTCTCCAAGCATTCTGAACTCTAGTTACTATGAGCTCTCCATGCTCATTTTTCACTGTAGTGACTCCGGATTTCTTGGGCACCACTTGCACTGGGCTTACCCATTTACTGTCTGAAATGGGATATATGATACCGGCCTCCAATAGTCTGGTCACTTCCTTTTTGACAACTTCCAAGATGGTAGGATTCAATCTTCTTTGTGGTTGACGGACAGGTCTTGCTCCCTCTTCTAAAAATATTCTGTGCTCGCATATTTGAGGGTTGATTCCCACTATGTCTGCCAAACTCCACCCTATTGCCTTCTTATGCTTCCTCAACACATCAAGTAGCTGTTCTTCTTGTTGAGAAGTCAGTTCTCTTGCAATAATAACCGGAAGCTTCTGCTCATCCTCAAGGTAAGCATATTTGAGAGGTGGAGGGAGAGGTTTCAATTCTAACTTTTGATCATGGACAGGCTCTGGGTTATCTGGGGCTTGTGAAATGGTGAAATGTCCTCATTGTCAGTTAAGAAGGTCCCCACACTTGGACCTTGTCCAGTGTGCCTCTCTTCAAACTCTTCCTTTTGAACTTCAGCCACACTTTCATCTATGACATCACACTGGAAGATAAAACGATCTTCTGGGGGGTTGTCAATGACTCCATTCAGATTGAAGATTACTATGCGGCCATCTATTTCAAAGGAGTATGTCCCTGAAAAAGCATCCAATTTGAATTTTGATGGCTTCAGGAATGGTCTTCCAAGTAGGATTGATGATGGCTTATCTGAATCATTATGGGGCATCTCCAAGATATAAAAATCAGTGGGAAATGTGAGCCCTTTAATGTTCACCAAAACATCTTCAGCAACTCCAGCAACTGTAATAATGCTTTTATTTGCTAACACAAAATGAGCTGCCAACCTTTTTAAGGGAGGGAGCCTTAAAACATCATATATAGACAAAGGCATTATACTGACACATGCTCCTAAATCACACATGCAATCATAAATTACTACACCACCAATAGTACAACTAACTATGCAAGGACCTGGATCACTACATTTTTCAGGTAATCCTCCCATTAAAGCAGATATAGAACTACCTAAAGGAATAGTTTCTAATTCAGTAATTTTATCTTTATGGATACATAAGTCTTTTAGAAACTTTGCATATTTAGGTACCTGCTGAATAACATCAAAAAGGGGATCAGTTACCTCAACCTTTTTGAATATTTCTACCATTTTAGGATCAGGTTCCAGCTGCTTCCTAGGCTTCCTTGCAAGTTGTAGAAATGGAATGGGAGTAGTGTTTTCTGTGGTGCCTGCACCTTTTTGTGCCTCTTCCTGTGGTTGAGCTATCTCTGCTTCAGCTATGTCCTATATATCCTCTTCCTCTTCAACATCTTCGATTTCTACCACCTCTTCAGCTGAGGCGTATTCTGGTGAGCTTGGTTCCTCCTGATTCCTCTCCTACAGTGTGGTTCCGGACCTCAGGGTGATGGCATTAATTCCTCCCTTTGGATTGGGTAATGGTTGAGAGCGGAATCCAGTGGTGCTTGAAGGTTGGTTACTGGAATTTTGTGCTGAACCAAGTTGTGTCATAAAAGCTTGTAGAGTAGAGGTGAAACCATTCAGACTGGCGTTAATACTATTCACGATGGTATTTTCCATGGCCACTTGTCTTTTCTCAAAAGCTTGTAATAATTCTTCCTTAGAAGATACAGAAGAATGAGTAAATTGAGAGGTTTGCTGCTGATTGTTCGGTGGTCCTTGGTTTTGCCTCAGGTGAGGTGCTCGGTATGGTTGATTTTGCTGCCTGTTGTTGTAATTATTCCACCTCTGATTTCCCTGATTATCTCTGCCTCCCCTATTATTGTTATCCCTCCAATTCTGGTTTGAATTGTCCTGCCATCCATGGTTATTATTTCCACTTTGATTGTACCCTTGGTTGGGGCAGTCATAGAAGTTGTGAGTGGATGCCACCATGTTGTCTTCTTGTTGGAGCTGCGGGCATTCATCAGTGTAATGGCTGTAATAAGCACAAATTCCGCAAATTCTTTGTGGAACTAGTTGTTGGTTTTGCTGCGGTTGAGTTTGCTGAGCTTGTTGATTTAACTGCATTTGCTTCAGCAGGATGGTCATTTCACAGATGCTTCGATTTAGAGCAGCAGTCTCTATGCCAGAAGATACTTCTGCAACGGCCCTTGAACGGCCTTGCTTCTATCTGTGGTTCCGAGTAGATTCAGCTAAATCACTGATCAATTGCCAAGCTTCATCAGTGGTCTTATACTTCTTCATAAACCCATTGCTGGCACTTTCCAATGTGGTCTTATCTTGGGGTCTCATACCTTGTGTGACATAGCTGAGTAGCACGATCTTGTCAATCATGTGGTGGGGGCATGCTTCCAGAAGATTATTGAAGCGCTCCCAGTATTCAAAGAGAATCTCATTCTCATCCTGAACAATTGTAGAAATATCCTTCCTCAGTTTATCAGTAACTTCAGATGGGAAGAATTTCTCCAGGAACTCCTTTCTGAGTGTATCCCAGTTGGATACGTTTGCTAGAGGTTGAGTGTAGTACCACTCTCTTGCTTTTCCCTCAAGAGAGAACGGAAAAGCTTTCAGCAAAATTGAAGTTTCATCAGCGCCATCACGCTTGACAGTATAACAGGCTGCCTGAAAATCTCTCAAGTGCTTGATAGGCTCTTGAGCAGGTAGGCCATGAAACTTCGGCATCAAATTTAGCAGTGCGGTCTTTATTTCAAAATCCATAGCTACCGCTGGATGATGCGCTTGAAACGGTTGCAGTGTAAAATCAGGAGCTCCTTCCTCCTGAATGGTAATTCTTCTAGTTGCCATGTTTTCTGCACGTAAAATAACCGAATCAGAAGAACGGGGGTTGGTTTCTTCCTCAGATTCACTTTCAGATCCGCCCTCAGAGCGGACTAACCTACGCTATTCTCGCCTTATTCGTGAAATTGTTCTTTCAATTTCAGGATTGAATATTAGCAAGCGCGGATCAGGAAGTGAACGTGTCATTTGACAGAAGAAACACGCAGCTCATAGTAGCAAAATTAAAGAGAATGCAAATAAATAAATTCTAATTAATAAAATAAGCACTCTATTGCAACTCCCCGGCAACGGCGCCAAAAATTGATGGAGTGCAGAAGCTGGTGAATTAAAAATTTATTAAAATGGTTACATTGCAAGTATAGTTCTTAACTCACCGAAAATTTGCATATCAATTTAGAAATATGTCACTGAAAGTTTAAATTAAAATTACTGGGAGTTTTAAGTCCCAGGTCGTCCCCAACGAGTTGCAGAAAAATGTGCTGTTTTATTAATCAGATATTCCAAAAAGAGTTGAGCTAAGTAAATTGGGATTTAAATTGAGGAATTTTAAATAATAAAAATAAGAGGCCTTGACTGGGAATTGATTGGTTAGAATTTCTATCATTCATGGTGTGATTGTAAGATTAATTTATAATTAATAGTTGTTTTGTTTGGTTATCCCTTACTAGGTAAGAGAAAGTCAAACAAGTAGAAATGCCAGATCTGTTCACAAGTTGCAACCCACTTAGTTCAAAGGGATTGGCGTCGGTGACAGGATAGCAATCCAACATTTAACCCAATTATAAATTTTTCTTTCAATCCTTCCAACTCAAGAGTTCCTTTTAATCAACTCCCCATCAAGTAATGAAACTACTCACGCATTGTAAATAAAGAATCCATGGCACATGAAAGGGAATTAAAAGAAGACATGATTATTGGAATGGAATTTAAATTAAAAGAAATAATCCTTGCATTAATTAATCATAAAAATATCTGAATGACAAAATTGAACATAACAAAGAACATGGAAGAATAAAACCAAGTTAAGAGAAGAAACTAGAGTGATGAAGACTTGATGAGGAAAATAACTCTTCTCAATGTTCCAATGCTAAGATCAATTGAAAATTAAAATTCTTAAAACTAGAGAGAAAAAAACCTAAGAGAGTCAAAAACTAGATCTAAACTACTTAATGAATGTTTTCTCTGTTGTTTCTGCATATTCTCTGACTCTGGTCTGCTGTTCCGGGCCGAAAACTGGGCCGAAATAGGGTCCAAAATAGCTGGTTTCAGATTCTGCAGTTTATGCAGATCGCGCATGTCACGCGATCGCGTCGTCCATGCGGACGCGTCGCTGGCACTTTTCCTCTTCACGCGTTCGCGTCGTCCACGCTATTGCGTTGCTTGTGCTTTCCAATCCGCGCGGCCGCGCAAGCCATGCGGCCGCGTCACTGCGATTTGCGCTCCTTCGCGCGATCGCGTGAGCCATGTGACTGCGTCACCTTTCGCTGGTTATCTCCTCAAACTCTTGTGTTCCTTCCATTTTTGCTAGCTTCCTCTCCAATCTCCGTCTCATTCATGCCCTATAAAGCCTGAAACGCTTGACACACAGATTACGGCATCGAATGGAATAAAGGAGAATTAAAATTAAATAATTAAAGTCTCTGTGAAGTAATTTTCAAACATGTAATAAATTCAGGAAGGAAATCTAAATGCATGCTAAATTGATGAATAGGTGGGTAAGGATCACGACAAAACCACACAATTAAACACAATATAAACTATAAAATAGTGGTTTATCAATGGTATCTCCTTAGTTCTTTATGTTGGTTCGCACCTCATCCTTGAATGCTTTGTTGTCCTGGACTTCCTTGCATAAACCTTCAGGTAAGGTTTCAATCCTAGAGAGTCTATCCTCAGGGTATCATGGTGGGTTTGGGTTATAAGGATGAGGGTGATCATGCTGGTTTTGATATGGGTGTTGAGGAGTGTGGTTAAGTGGTTGTTGATATGATCTTTGTGATGAATGTTGGTGGACAGCATGGTTGTTAGGATTGTGATTTTGACGTCTCTGGTCTTGGCCTTGGTCTTGTTGGTTTCCCCACCCAAAGTTAGGGTGGTTTCTCCATCCTGGATTGTAAGTTTTGGAGTATGGATCATGATTTTGCCTTGGTGAATTACCAACATAGTTGGCTTGCTCCCATTCACCTCCTTCCTCTGCGTTTACTCCTTCTTGGGTTGATGATTGTGTGGTGACTGCTGTAACTTGGTTCTTCTCCATTTGCTTTGTAAGGTCAGCTAGTTGCTTGGCAATCATCTTGTTCTGAGCTAGTAGTGCATTAACATGGTTCAGTTCCATTACACCTCGAGTGTTGCTCCTCTCAGAAGCATAGAAGTAGTCATTCTCAACTACAGTCTCAATGACATCTATGGCTTCTTCAATGGTCTTCTTCTTGTTCAAAGATCCTCCGGATGAGTGGTCCACTACCTTCTTTGATTCATACGAGAGTCCCTTATAGAAAATATACAGCTGTACCCATTCATTGAACATGTCTGGTGAGCACCTTCTTGTTAAATCCTTAAACCTCTCCCGCGCTTCGTAGATAGTCTCACCATCTTGTTGCCTGAAAGTTTGTACCTCAGCTCTCAGCTTGTTGATCCTTTAAGGAGGATAGAACCTTACCAAGAATTTGTTCACTACATCTTCCCATGCTGTTAAACTCTCCTCTGGGAAAGACTCCAACCATTTAGATGCCTTGTCCCTGAGTGAAAAGGGGAACAAGAGCAATATGTAAACATCCGGGTGGACGCCATTAGAATTCACAGTGTCACATATTCTTAGGAAGATGGTTAAATGTTGATTTGGGTCTTCTTGGGCAC
This sequence comes from Arachis hypogaea, assembly GCF_003086295.3. Classification (NCBI taxonomy): domain Eukaryota; kingdom Viridiplantae; phylum Streptophyta; class Magnoliopsida; order Fabales; family Fabaceae; genus Arachis; species Arachis hypogaea. The sequence goes on from NC_092039.1 coordinate 44,373,381, forward strand.
TTCCTCCGAATGAACAATTATTTTGAACATGGGTGATGAGATGGGGTTTTAGCTCAAAGTTGTTAGCATGTATGGTTGGCTTTTGGATGCTGCTTCCATAGTTGCTTGGGTCTGGGTTGATGTAAGATCCTAGAACCCATATTCCTGGCTCAGCATGATTCACATGGCCATCTCTTGCATGGTTATGAGCTTCTCTTTTATGGTTATCCTCCATGATTGTTTCAAAGAATTCCTCCTCTTCCTCTACTCCAACAACTCTTTTGCCTCTTGCTTCCCTCCTTTTTCTAAGGAGGGTCCTCTCAGGTTCAGAATCAAAGGGTGTTGAAGCTCCTCTTCTTCTACCTGTCATATAACCAGCACAGCTCACAGCAAGAAAGAAATTGCAAAAATTATAATGGTTAAAGTGGTTGTTAGTGTGAGTGGTGCAAATTGTCAAATAGTTAGTGGGTTAGTGAACAAAATTGTAAATAGTGCAGGAAAATAAAAGGGGAGATAAGGAAAGGGAAGAAGTAACTGTAACTGAAAGTAAACAGCTAAACAAAATGAACAAAAGAAAAAAAATGCTCAATCTAGTGATCTTCCAACTTAATCATTGTTGATTCAAAATCAATCCCCGGCAACGGCGCCATAAACATGATGCATGGGAATTTGTCTCTCAACAAATTTCCTTCGGCAAATATACCGAATTGTCGTCAAGTAAAAACTCACAATAGAGTGAGATCGAATCCCACAGGGATTGATTGGTCAAGCAATTTTAATTGGAAGAATACTCTAGTTGAGCTAAGCAGAAAGTGGATATAGAATTGCAGAAAATTAAATGGTGGGAAAGTAAATGACAGAAAATAAAGTGCAGAATCTTAAATGGGGAATTGGGGTGATTATCATGAAAGTAAATGACAGAAAGTAAAGAGAATGGGTAAGATCAGAAATGGGAAAATCATTGGGTTCAGGAGGTATTGAATTCTCTGGATCAAGTTCATTCTCATCTCTTCCTCAATCAATGCATTCATTGATCTCCTTGGCAATCTTAAGTGATTGAATCCTAATTCCTTGGCAATCCAATCTCTCTAAACTTGAACAATTGCCCAATTCCTTGATTTAATTGCTCATGAGAAGAGATGAGGTATGGTCACTGATTATACCACATGTATTTCCAAATCAAAGTGTTGGTAGGGTTATATGTCATTATACCCATCCAAACCCCAATTTGGTCCAACATGAGAAAGCATTTCTAGCATGATCTCCTCATCCCTTTTCCAAGGCTCAGAGGAGATCCAATTATGGAGAGTTTCTTTCCCAAGATAACAATCCAATTAGATGAAGATTGAAAGCTTTCTAGTAAGATCAAGAGAAAAGAAAGAAGAATAATAATGAAAACTATGATTGATCCATCAAATTACAACAGAGCTCCCTAACCCAATGAAAGGGGTTTAGTTGTTCATAGCTCTGGAAAATGGAAATGAAGAAGAAGAAAGATACATTCTAACTCTAGAAGTTGCAGAAAAGTAAAATATACAGTGTATAGTTTTCTCCAATATGCCAACCTCTTTCTAGTTCAAAACTACTCCTATATATACTACTCTTCTTGGTCTTCTAGTCAATTCTGCAAGTCTTGGATATGGGCCTTTGATCTTAAGTTGAAGCAGTTGGGAATCGTCAGTGGGCTCAGCTTTATTTGCAAAGAGAAAGTGATGTAAGCATGGACTTTGGCTTGGGGCGTTAGTGGCGTTAACGCTGAGTGACATTATGGGTTTGAGAACGTTAATGGCAATCACTTTTCTCACTAACGTTCCCACCACATGGCCCACCTTAACTCCAATATTAGTGGTACTAACGTGACCACTAACATTGCCTTACAAACCTTCACAAGCGTTATTGGGACTCACATTTCCCAATAACGTTGCCTTGTGCCCTTAGCCCCCACGTTAGAGCTCACGTTAACTAAGTTAACGTGGCTCTTAACGTGGTTATGTCTCATCTTCGCAAGCGTTATTGGGACTCACCTTTCCCAATAACGTTGCCTTGTGCCCCTAGTCCTCACCTTAGAGCTCACGTTAACTAAGTTAACGTGGCTCTTAACGTGGTTATGAATCATCTTCGCAAGCATTATTGGGACTCACCTTTCCCAATAACGTTGCCTTGTGCCCCTAGTCCTCATGTTAGAGCTCACGTTAACTAAGTTAACAAGGCTCTTAACGTGGTTATGAATGCCATCCCAACGTTAGTAACAAATGTGAGTGTCACTAACGTTGGCTCATCAATTTCAACTCCACGTTAACTTTCACGTTAGTGGTCTTAACGTGACCACTAACGTGGGCAATGCAAGCTTTATCCAACGTTAGTGACAAAGGTGAGTGTCACTAACGTTGGCATTGTTCCTCTCTTCCACGTTAGAGTCCATGTTAACTTAGTTAACGTGGCTCTTAACGTGGTTCATTGCCACATCTTGGAGCGTTAGTGGTGATCACAATTACCACTAACGTTGGAGTCTTTTTTGTCTCCACGTTAACTACCAAGTTAATGTAGTTAACGTGGCAATTAACGTGGCTCATGACGGCTTCGAGGGCGTTACTGGTGTCCACTTTTCTCATTAACGCTGCAGGCTTATCCCTATTCCACGTTAGTACCTACGTTAACTAGGTTAACGTGGATGCTAACGTGGCTCTTCCTTGCTTCCTTTGTCCTGAAATTACACAAATAAAGTGAATCAAAGCTCTAATCCAAGTCATGAAATCATGCATTATCCAATTTAACATTCATTCCTTGCATAATTCTCATGAAATAATGTAAAATTCACAATATTTGCCTAAATCAAGATGTAAGTGTTCTTTTATCTAAAACTTGCTTATTTCCTAAGAAAATGCATGAAATTACACTAAAACAGTAAAGAAAAGGTCAGTGAAACTGGCCTAGATGCCCTGGCATCACAAGCTGTATGTAGGGCATCACCGTTGTCAATGGCTACATCCCATCCTCTTAGTGAAAATGGTCCAAATGCTCTGTCACAGCAGGGCTAATCATCTGTCGGTTCTCGATCATGTCGGAATAGAATCCCTTGATCCTTTTGCGTTTGTCATCACACCCAACAATCGCGAGTTCGAAGCTCGTCACAATCATTCAATCCCTGAATCCTACTCGGAATACCACAGACAAGGTTTAGACTTTTCGGATTCTCATGAATGCCGCCATCAATTCTAGCTTATACCAAGAAGATTCTGATTAAGGAATCCAAGAGATATGCGCTCGGCCTAAGGTAGAATGGAAGTGGTTGTCAGTCACGCGTTCATAGATGAGAATGATGATGAGTGTCACGGATCATTACATTCATCATGTTGAAGTGCAACGAATATCTTAGAATAAGAATAAGTCGAATTGAATAGAAAATAGTAGTAATTGCATTGAAACTTGAGGTACAGCAGAGCTCCACACCCTTAATCTATGGTGTGTAGAAACTCCAACGTTGAAAATACATAAGTGATGAAGGTCCAGGCATGGCCAAATGGCCAGCCCCCAAAACATGATCACAGGATCAAAATACAATTCAGGATCCAGGATGTCTAATACAATAGTAAAATGTCCTATTTATACTAGACTAGCTACTAGGGTTTACAGAAGTGAGTAATTGATGCAGAAATCTACTTCCCGGGCCCACTTGGTGTGTGCTTGGGCTGAGCTTGAGCTTTACACATGTAGAGGCTTCTTTTAGAGTTGAACGCCAAGTTGTAACATGTTTTTGGTGTTCAACTCTGGTTCGTGACGTGTTTCTGGCGTTTGACTCCATAATGCAGCATGGAACTGGCGTTGAGCGCCAGTTTATGTCACTAAATCTCGAATAAAGTATGGACTATTATATATTGCTGGAAAGATCTGGATGTCTACTTTCCAACGCCATTGAGAGCGCGCAATTTGGAGTTCTATAGCTCCAGAAAATTTATTTCGAGTGCAGGGAGGTTAGAATCCAATAGCATCAGCAGTCCTTTGTCAGCCTTCTTATCAGAGTTTTGCTCAGGTCCCTCAATTTCAGCCAGAAAATACCTGAAATCACAGAAAAACACACAAACTCATAGTAAAGTCCAAAAATGTGAATTTAACATAAAAACTAATGAAAACATCCCTAAAAGTAGCTAGATCCTACTAAAAATTACCTAAAAACAATGCCAAAAAGCGTATAAATTATCCGTTCATCACAACACCAAACTTAAATTGTTGCTTGTCCCCAAGCAACTGAAAATCAATTAGGATAAAAAGAAGAGAATATACTATAAAGCTCAGAATATCAATGAATATTAATTCTAATTAGATGAGCGAGACTTGTAGCTTTTTGCTTCTGAACAGTTTTGGCATCTCACTTTATCCTTTGAAGTATAGAATGATTAGCATCTCTAGGAACTTAGAATTTCGGATAGTGTTATTGATTCTCCTAGTTAAGTTTGTTGATTCTTGAACACAGCTACTTTCATGAGTCTTGTCCGTGGCCCTAAGTACTTTGTTTTCCAGTATTACCACCGGATACATAAATGCCACAGACAGATGACTGGGTGAACCTTTTCAGATTGTGACTCAGCTTTGCTAAAGTCCCCAGTTAGAGGTGTCCAGTGCTCTTAAGCACACTCTTTTTGCTTTGGATCATGACTTTAACCACTCAGTCTCAAGCTTTTCACTTGGACCTGCATGCCACAAGCACATGGTTAGGGACAGCTTGATTTAGCCGCTTAGGCCTGGATTTAGTTCATTGGGCCCTTCTATCCATTGATGCTCAAAGCCTTGGATCCTTTTTACCCTTGCCTTTTGGTTTTAAGGGCTATTGGCTTTTTCTGCTTGCTTTTTCTTTTTCTTTCTATTTTTTTTTGCAAAATTTTTTTTCACAAGCTTTTGCTATTCACTGCTTTTTCTTACTTCAAGAATCAAATTTATGATTTTTCAGATTATCAGTAACATTTCTCTTTGTTCATCATTCTTTCAAGAGCTAACAATTTTAACATTCATAAACAGCAAGATAAAAAATATGCACTGTTCAAGTATTCATTCAGAAAACAAAAAGTATTGTCACCACATCAATATAATTAAACTAATATCAAGGATGAATTCAAAATTCATGTACTTCTTGTTCTTTTGTATTAAAAAACATTTTTCATTTAAGAAAGGTGAAGGATTCATGGAATTATTCATAGCCTTAAGACATAGTTACTAAATACTAGTGATCATGTAGGAAAGACACAAACATAGACAAACATATACCATAAAACCAAAAAACAGAGAATTAAGAACAAGGAAGTTAAGGAATGAGTCCATCTTAGTGAGGGTGGCGCCTTCTTAAAGGACCAATGGTGCTTTTGGAGCTCCTCTATGTCTCTTCCTTGCCTCTGTTGCTTGATCCCTAGTGATTTTGGTGCTCCTATCCTTCGTTGCTCCCAATAATTGTGTAGAGGAAAATATATCCCCTGAGGTATCTCAGGGATTTCTTGATGAGGGAATTCCTCATGCTCTCTTGATGTGCAGTCAAATGCTCTTCTATTGAGTTATAGACCCTTGAGATGAATCTTTCCATCTCCCATGACTCAGAGGTGGAAGCTTTTGTCTTCCCTTTCCTCTTTTTTTTTAGGTTTTTCTGGCCTTAGGTGCCATAAATGGTTATGGAAAAATAAAAAAGCTATGCTTTTACCATACGAAACTTAGAATGTTGCTCACCGTCGAGTAAAAGAAGAAAGAATAGATGAAGAAGAAGAAGATATAGAGGAGAGGGAGAGATGTGTGGGTTTCGGCCAAGGGGGAGAAGAGAGTGTCGGTTTGGGTGGGAGAGAGAGATTTTGAATTTAAAGGTAGGTGAGGTGTATGGGGAAGAGAGATTGAGGTGATTGGTGAAGAAGAGAGAAGGTGAGTTCAGGTAGGTGGGGATCCTATGGGGTCCACAGATCCTGAGGTGTCAAGGATTTACATCCTTGCACCAATTAGGCGTGTAAAATGCCTTTGCATGCAATTCTGGTGTTTAAACGCCAGAGTGATGCTTGTTTTGGGCGTTCAATGCCCATTTGCAGCATGTTTCTGGCATTGAATGCTAGTTCCTAGCATTCAAATGCCAGGATGCTGCTTGTTTCTGGCATTCAACGCCAAATCCATGCTCTGTTCTGGCGTTGAACGCCAGCCAAATGCTCCTTACTGGCGTTTAACCGCCAGTAAGTCCTTCCTCCAGGGTGTGCTATTTCTTTTTCTGTTTTTGCTTCTATTTTTAATTTTAGTATTTATTTTGTGACTCCACATGATCATGAACCTAATAAAACATGAAAGAAAAATAAAATAAAAATAAAATTAGATAAATAAAAATTGGGTTGCCTCCCAATAAGCGATTCTTTAATGTCAATAGCTTGACAGTTGGCTCTCATGGAGCCACACAGGTGATCAGGTCAATGTTGTAGACTCCCAACACCAAACTTAGAGTTTGGATGTGGGGATTCAACACCAAACTTGGAGTTTGGCTGTGGCCTCCCAACACCAAACTTAGAGTTTGATTGTGGGGGCTTTGTTTGACTCTGTATTGAGAGAAGCTTTTCATGCTTCCACTCCATGTATACAGAAGAATACCCTTGGGTCTTAAACACAAGGTAGTCTCCATTCAATTGAAGGACTAATTCTCCTCTATTAACATCTATCACAGCTCCTGCTGTAGCTAGGAAAAGTCTTCCAAGGATGATGCATTCATCCTCCTCCTTCCTAGTGTCTAAGATTATGAATCAGCAGGGATATAAAGGCCTTTAACCTTTACTAACACGTCCTCTACCAATCCATAAGCTTATCTTACTGACTTGTCTGCCATTTGCAATGAAAATATGGCAGGCTGTACCTCAATGATCCCCAACTTCTCCATTACAGAGAGTGGCATAAGATTTATGCCTGACCCTAGGTCACACAGAGCCTTTTCAAAGGTCATGGTGCCTATGGTATAGGGTATTACGAATTTTCCAGGATCTTGTTTCTTTTGAGGTAAAGTTTGCTGAACCCATGTATCTAGTTCACCAATGAGCAAGGGAGGTTCACCTTCCCAAGTCTCAATACCAAACAACTTGGCATTCATCTTCATGATAGCTCCTAGATATTGAGCAACTTGCTCTCCAGTTACATCTTTATCCTCTTCAGAGGAAGAATAGTCTTCAGAGCTCATAAATGGCAGAAGGAGGTTTAATGGAATCTCTATTGTCTCTATATGAGCCCCAGATTCCTTTGGGTCCTCAATAGGGAACTCCTTCTAGGTTGGGAGACGTCCCATGAGGTTTTCCTCCTTGGGATTGACGTCCTCCCCTTCCTCCTTGCATTCGGCCATATTGACTATATTATTGGCCTTGCACTCTCTCTTTGGATTCTCTTCTATATTGCTTGGGAGAGTACTAGGAGGAGTTTCAGTGACTTTCTTACTCAGCTGGCCCACTTGTGCCTCCAAATTTCTGATGGAGGACCTTGTTTCACTCATGAAGCTTAAAGTGACCTTAGACAGATCAGAGACTATATTTGCTAAGTTAGAGGTGCTCTGCTCAGAATTCTCTGTCTGTTGCTGAGAAGATGATGGAAGAGGCTTGCTATTGCTAAACCTGTTTCTTCTACCATCATTAAAGCCTTGTTGAGGCTTTTGTTGATCCTTCAATGAGAAATTTGGATGATTTCTCCATGAAGAATTATAGGTGTTTCCATAAGATTCACCTATGTAATTTACCTCTGATTGCAGGGTTTTCAGGATCATAAGCTTCTTCTTTAGAAGATGCCTCTTTAGTACTGTTGGATGCATTTTGCCATCCATTCAGACTTTGAGAAATCATGTTGACTTGCTGAGTCAACATTTTGTTCTGAGCCAATATGGCATTCAGAGCATCAATTTCAAGAACTCCCTTCCTTTGAGGTGTCCTATTATTCACGGAATTTCTCTCAGAAATGTACATAAATTGGTTATTTGTAACCATTTCAATAAGTTCTTGAGCCTCTGCAGGCGTTTTCTTTAAGTGAATGGATCCACCTGCAGAATGGTCCAGTGACATCTTTGAGAACTCAGACAGACCATAATAGAATATATCTATCATGGTCCATTCTGAAAACATGTCAGAAGAACACTTTTTGGTCATCTGCTTGTATCTTTCCCAAGCTTCATAGAGGGATTCACCATCTTTTTGCTTGAAGGTCTGAGCATCCACTCTAAGCTTGCTCAGCTTTTGAGGAGGAAAGAATTTAACCAAGAAGGCCGTGACCAGCTTATCCCAAGAGTCTAGGCTATCCTTAGGTTGTGAGTCTAACCATGTTCTAGCTCTGTCTCTTACAGCAAAAGGGAAAAGCATGAGCCTGTAGACTTCAGGATCTACTCCATTAGTCTTAACAGTCTCACAGATCTGCAAGAACTCAGTTAAAAACTGGTAGGGATCTTCTGATGGAAGTCCATGAAACTTGTAGTTTTGTTGCATTAGAGCAACTAGTTGAGGTTTCAGCTCAAAATTGTTTGCTCCAATGACAGGAATTGAGATGCTTCTTCCATCAAACTTGGAAGTAGGTGTAGTATAATCACCAAGCATCCTCCTTACATTATTGTTGTTGGGTTTGGCTGCCATATCCTTTTCTTGTTCGAAAATTTCAGTAAGGTTGTCTCTGGATTGTTGTAATTTAGCTTCTCTTAGTTTCCTCTTCAGAGTCCTTTCAGGTTCAGGATCAGCTTCAACAAGAATGCCTTTTTCCTTGTTCCTGCTCATATGAGAAAGAAGAGAACAGAAAAGGAAGAGGAATCCTCTATGTCACAGTATAGAGATTCCTTTATGATAGTAGAAGAAGAAAGGGAATAAGAGTGAAGAAGAATGAATAATCCAAACACAAGGGTGAGGATAGGAGCAGAGATTTCAGATGAAGAGAAGTGTTAGTAAATGAATAAATAAATAGAATAAGATGAGAGAGAGAAGTTTTCGAAAATAATTTTTGAAAAGGAGTTAATGATTTTCGAAAATTAAAGGTGAAATAAAATTAAAATTAAAATTTAAAAACAATTAATTAATTAAAAGAATTTTGAAAAGGAAGGAGAAATTTTTGAAAATTAGAGAGGGAAAAGTAGTTAGGTGGTTTTGAAAAAGATAAGAAACAAACAAAAAGTCAATTAGTTAGTTGAAAAAGATTTGAAAATCAAATTTGAAGAGATAAGAAGATAAGAAGATATTTTGAAATCAAATTTTTGAAAAAGATAAAATTTTGAAAAAGATATGATAAAAAGATATGATTAAAAAGATATGGTTGGAAAAGATTTTATTTTTAAAATTAAAATTACTTACTTGACTATCAAGAAACTAAAAGATATGATTCTAGAATTTAAAGATTAAACCTTTCTTAACAATAAAGTAACAAACTTCAAATTTTTGAATCAATCACATTACTTGTTAGTTAAGTTTCGAAAATTTGAAATAAAATAAGAAAAAGATTTTGAAAAATTAAATTAAAATTTTCAAAAAATAGTAAGAAAAATGAAAAAAATTTGATTTTTTGAAAAAGTTTTGAAAAGATAAGGTTTTTAAAAATTGAAAATTTGACTTGACTTACAAGAAATAACTAATTTTAAAAATTTTTTGTCTAAGTCAACTCAAATTTTCGAAATTTTGAGAGAAAAAAGGAAAAGATATTTTTTTATTTTTAAATTTTTAATGATGAGTGAGAAAAACACAATTATAACCCAAAACATGAAAATTTTGGATCAAAACACATGATGCATGCAAGAACACTATGAATGTCAAGATGAACACCAAGAACACTTTGAAGATCATGATGAACATCAAGAACATATTTTTGAAAAATTTTTGATGCAAAGAAAACATGCAAGACACCAAACCTGGAAATCTTTCATGTTTAGACACTATGAATGCAAAAATGCACATGAAAAATATCATACAACACAAAACAAGAAAATTTAAAGATCAAACAAGAAGACTTACCAAGAACAACTTGAAGATCATGAAGAACATTATGAATGCATGAATTTTCGAAAAATGCAAGAACAAGATGAATATGCAATTGACACCAAACTTAAAACATGACACAAGACTTAAACAAGAATCACAAAATATTTTTGGTTTTTATGATTTTATGAATCTTTTTGTATTTTCTTTTATTATTTTCGAAAAATATATAGGAAAAAGAAAATAAGAAATTCCAAATTTTTAAGAAGAATTCCAGGAATCTTTCAATGTTAGCCTAAAGCTCCAATCCAAGGGTTGGACATGGCTTAATAGCCAGCCAGCTTTAGGATGGCATTACATGCATTGACGTGATTAGTTGAAGTCTCATTCCAAAAGGATTTGGATATGGCTTTATAGCCAGCTAGGATTCAACATGCTTCATGAAACTCTAGAATCCATTCTTAAAAATTCTGAAGCCATAGAATGATTTATTTTTAATTAATATTTTTTCAAAAATAGGGATAAAATTTTTTTTGAAAAATTTTTGAAAACAAAACAAAAAGAAAATTACCTAATCTGAGCAACAAGATGAACCGTCAGTTGTCCAAACTTGAACAATCCCCGGCAACGGCGCCAAAAACTTGGTTCACAAAATTGTGATCTCTAATAATGGCATTCAACTTGGTATGCGCGTTTATAACTCAGCACTTTCTTCACAACCTCGCACAACTAACCAGTAAGTGCACTAGGTCGTCCAAGTAATAAACCTTACGTGAGTAAGGGTCGATCCCACGGAGATTGTTGGTATGAAGCAAGCTATGGTCATCTTGAAATTCTCAGTTAGGCGGATAATATATGGTTATGGAGTTTTCGAATAATAATAATAAATAAACAGAAAATAAAGATAGAAATACTTATGTAGATCATTGATGGGAATTTCAGATAGGCATATGAAGGTGCTGTGCTCCTTCTGAATCTCTGCTTTCCTACTACCTTCATCCAATCCTTCTTACTCCTTTCCATGGCAAGCTGTATGTAGGGCATCACCGTTGTCAATGGCTACATCCCATCCTCTCAGTGAAAATGGTCCAAATGCTCTTTCACAGCACGGCTAATCATCTGTCGGTTCTCGATCATGTCGGAATAGAATCTCTTGATCCTTTTGCGTTTGTCATCACGCCCAACAATCGTGAGTTTGAAGCTCATCACATTCATTCAATCCCTGAATCCTACTCGGAATACCACATACAAGGTTTAGACTTTCCAGATTCTCATGAATGCCGCCATTAATTCTAGCTTATACCACGAAGATTCTAATTAAGGAATCCAAGAGATATGCGCCCGGCCTAAGGTAGAACGGAAGTGGTTGTTAGTCACACGTTCATAGATGAGAATGATGATGAGTGTCACAGATCATCACATTCATCATGTTGAAGTGCAACGAATATCTTAGAATAAGAATAAGTCGAATTGAATAGAAAATAGTAGTAATTGCATTGAAACTCGAGGTACAGCAGAGCTCCACACCCTTAATCTATGGTGTGTAGAAACTCCACCGTTGAAAATACATAAGTGATGAAGGTCTAGGCATGGCCAAATGGCCAGCCCCCAAAACGTGATCACACGATCAAAATACAATTCAGGATCCAGGATGTCTAATACAATAGTAAAATGTCCTATTTATACTATACTAGCTACTAGGGTTTACAAAAGTGAGTAATTGATGCAGAAATCCACTTCCCAGGCCCACTTGGTGTGTGCTTGGGCTGAGCTTGAGCTTTACATGTGAAGAGGCTTCTTTTGGAGTTGAACGCCAAGTTGTAACGTGTTTTTGGCGTTCAACTCTAGTTCGTGACGTGTTTCTGGCATTTGACTCCAGAATACAACATGGAACTGGCATTGAGCGACAGTTTACATCACCTAATCTCGAATAAAGTATGGACTATTATATATTTCTGGAAAGATCTGGATGTCTACTTTCCAACGCCGTTGAGAGCGTGCCATTTGGAGTTTTGTAGGTCCAGAAAATCCATTTCGAGTGCAGGGAGGTCAAAATCCAACAGCATCAGCAGTCCTTTGTCAGCCTTCTTATCAGAGTTTTGCTCAGGTCCCTCAATTTCAGCCAGAAAATACCTGAAATCACAAAAAAACACAAAAACTCATAGTAAAGTCCAGAAATGTGAATTTAACATAAAAACTAATGAAAACATCCCTAAAAGTAGCTAGATCCTACTAAAAATTACCTAAAAACAATGCCAAAAAGCGTATAAATTATACGCTCATCATTCACCTACAGAAAGTTGTTGTGCTGTGAATAGACTATTTCTGTAAGCCAAAGTTCACTTACAGAGGTGTTATTTTTGTAGGCCAAAGTTCACCTATAGAAAGTTGTTGTGTTGTGATTAGACTATTCTTGTAAGCCGAAGTTCACTTACAGGAGTGCTATTTCTGTAGGCCGAAGTTCACCTACAGAGAATAAGCCATATCTAGGACTAGTTCCTAGGTAATTGATAAACAAAATTTAGCATGCCGATATAGAATTCAATAATGGATATAATCATGAGTATAGTCTAATCTACATTCAAACTTCGCATCAAACAATCCTACAATCTATAACCGAGAGTACTAGTCTCCCGAGTCGTCCTCCCTTAGAATTGCTAGAGAATGCATATTATTGATTAGGAAACCTTGTTATGATTCTTTTGGAGTTTAGCAAAAGTAGATGACAAACAATCAATATTAGAAGACTTGACCTAGGGTTGGCATTAGAAATTCTATCATTATAGTTTCCTTTAATGATGATAACAATTAAGCTTTGCTTCACTTAGTTAACCTCTAGGTATAGAGGAAAGTCAAGTGAGAGTAACTAACTTGAGTCACAAATCCTAGTTTCACCCTAGGGAAATCTAGCTTTAGTGCACTCCAAGTCAATTAGCAATTCCTAATTTCCAATCAACAATTGACATTAACTGTTCAACTTTTTCTAATGGTCCAAACCCTAAGCCAAGTAAGAAACTTTTACTCCATAACTAGTGTTGGCATTTTATCAAACAATTTATGAGCAAGGATGAAAGACATAGTAAGAATGAGAAGAAATTAGAATTAAAAGTACTTCAACACAAGAAATTAACAACAATCAACAAAGAACAACAATAGAAATGAACCTTTCAAGGAATTGATAGAATTCAAAACTACAAAGTTGAATCTAAGATCTATGAGAATTGAACAATTACAAGCACTACTTGAGATTAGAGAAGATGATCTATAACATGAACAAAGTAAATTGAGAGTTGCAATAGATCTCACCAAGGAATGGTTGAGAATTGAGAAATTGAAGAAGATGAACCCTAATGAGAGGTTGGAATCTCTCTCTCTCTCTACCCAAGAGTGTAATTACCACTAGAAAAATATCTAGAACAATGTAAAAATGAGCAAAAGTCCCCTAACCCTTCAACCTTTGGTCTTTTTAAGCTTTTCCCGGCAAGGCACTTCCCCAAAATGGGATCTCCAACTGTCTTCACGCCTAGGTCACGTGACCTTTAAAAAATCATATTCGAGCATCGGTGCGCACACGCACAGTACGCCTGCGCGCCACTAGGGCGTCTTGCAATTTGCGCGGAAACATGACGTACACGGACGCGCCCATGGGGGTCATGGCTTAGCCGTTACACACGCCGGCTCATAGCCTGGCTTCTGACTTTGGCTTCTGGCTGCGAAATCCGCGCGGGCGCGCCAGGTACGCGCATGCGCCCTTGCTGAAGTTTCCAAAGCTCATTTTCTCATGCTCCTTTCCTTTGCACCCACTTTCCTTCTCTCCTCCGGGTCATCCCTACCCTATATTTTGAAATCACTTAACACACAGGTCACGGCCTCGAATGGCACCAAGAGAGGATTAGAAATGTGTCTAGTTTAGTGCAAAATAAGCATGTTTTCATCCGTGAGGCAAAATTAGGAAAGGAACACAAAGTCATGTATTTTCATATGAAAAGCGTGTGGAATCATTGATAAAACCCTTGAACTCAATACAAGATAAACCCTAAAAGCGGGGTTTATCAGTAATCTCGGGCTGCAAGGTGTAAACCGACACGTGAGCTTATGGCCTGCATAGGACAGACATGCATCATATTTGGTTGTGCATTTCCTCTGTTATGATTGTTGTATGAATGTATGCTTTCCTATTTTGTATTCTATTATCCGTGTTTGTGTTTTACTTTCTTATATTCTTTTGTTTGTGATCTATTTTCAGTTTACTCTATTTTCTCTATTCATTTGTCTTCTGTTTACTGTGTCTCTATATTCTGCCATATGTCTGCTAAGTGATAAACCCCATTTTGAGGGTTTATCTTGTGCTTAATTTGGAGGATTTCATGACCTTTTATCCACAACTATTCAATGAAATAGCATGGTTTCATGATTGTCTCCTAAATTGTGCTTAAGTGTGAAAACATGCTTTTTGAGCCTTTGATTAGCTAAATATTAATTCACCTTTGATTCCACTAGATGCCTTGATTTGTTTGTTAAGTGATTTCAGGTTGAAAAGGCTAGGAATGGATCAAAAGAGTGAAGAGGAAAGCATGCAAAGTGGAGAACACATGAAAAAGCCAAAGATTTGGACATACTCATCCACGCGCATGCGCACTAGACGCGCACGCGTGGATTGTGAAAACTCAAGGGACACGCACGCGTGCTGTACACGTACGCGTCGGTGGCCACACATGATTTTTAAATAGAAAATGTGCCCAGCGAATTCTGGGGAGCTGTGGGGCCCAGTTGCAATCAACTTTGGCGCCAGAAGTGCTTTAAAGGACCAAGGAGTGAAGGGAATTGACATCTTTTGCTCATTCATCCACATTAGGATTATGATTAGTTGGTTTTAGAGAGAGAAGCTCTCACTTCTCTCTAGAATTAGGATTAGGTTTAGGTCAATAATCTTAGATCTAGGTTTTAATTCATGCTATCATCTACTTCTACCTTTCAATTCTTTGTTATTACATTCATCATTCTTCCATTCTTTTGTTGTAATTTCCTTTTTGTTGCTCCTATACTTTGTTGTAGATCTACTCTTGTTCCTTCTATTTTCTTTCAATTCAATTTGAGATAATTCATAATAATTGTGTTCCTTTTGATTGTTGTTGTTTAATTCTTTGCAATACTGTTGTTAGATTCTACTCTTGTTGTCAATTTTGCTATGCTTACCTTTTGTGCCTTTCAAGTGTTTGATGAAATGCTTGGAAGGATGTTAGAGTAGAATTTTGTGCTCTTGGCTAGGGAAGGTAACTTAGGAATTCTTGAGTTACTAATGTCCAAGTAATTGATGATTAGGAGCCATTGACTCTAGTTCTCATTAATTCAATTAGTGGAGATCTAGGACTTATGGACTTGGATTGATATAGCTCATTTGACTTTCCTCTACTACTAGTTAGAGGATGATTTAATGGGATCGATCTTTGCCAATTCTCATGTTGTGGTTAGTGATAAGGATAGAAATCCTTGACCACCAAACCTTGCCAAGGCCTTTTTGTCATTTGATTTCCTTTACCATTTACTTTTCTTATTCCTTATATAAAACCCCAAAATATACATGTTGGTGGACGAAATTGTGATTCCCTTTTTTCTTGTAATTGGATTTATACTCTGAGGGCATTGTTTATTTCCTTCACAATCTCGTTCAACTAACCAGCAAGTGTACTGGGTCGTCCAAGTAATAACCTTACGTGAGTAAGGGTCGAATCCACAGAGATTGTTGGTATGAAGCAAGCTATGGTCACCTTGTAAATCTCAGTCAGGCAAATTAAACATTATTTATGGGTTTGAGGATAGGAATAATAAAAAGAAATAAATAATAAAAGGGATAGAACACTTATGCAGATTCATTAGTAGAGGTATCTTTTAAGTATATACAGCTGCTGCATGGCTCAAGGACGCCTGCTCTTCCATTGCTTCTACTCAATCCTTCTTACTCCTTTCCATGGCAAGCTTTGTATTGGGGTTCACCATCAACTGTGGCTACTTTCATTCCTCACGGGGAAATAACCTGTGCGGCTGTCACTCGCACAGCTAACCAGTCTGGAGGCATCACCCATGGCTGATGGCTACATCCCATCCTCGCGGTGAAAACTATGCTAACGCACTCTGTCACAGTACGGCTAATCACCGGTTGGTTCCCGCTCCTACTGGAATAGAATCCCTCTTTTGCGTCTGTCACCAACGCCCAGCAGGTTAAAGTTTGAAGCACGTCACGGTCATTCATGATCGGAATCCTACTCGGAACACCACAGACAAGGTTGGACTTTCTGGACTCCCAGGATCCTACTCGGAACACCACAGACAAGGTTGGACTTTCCGGATCCAGATGAATGCCGCCAACTATCTAACTTATACCACGAAGATTCTGTTGGGGAATCTAAGAGATACGCATTCAAGCTCTGTTGCATATAGAACGGACATGGTTGTCAATCACGTACATTCATAAGTGAGAATGATAATGAGGGTAATTTGACTCATAACATTCATCATGTTCTTGGGTACGAATGAATATCTTGGAATAAGAATAAAAGAGATTTGAATAAAAGAAGATAGAATTTCATTAATACTTGAGGTACAGCAGAGCTCCACACCCTTAATCTATGGTGTGCAGAAACTCCACCGTTGAAAATACATAAGCAAAAGGTTCAGGCATGGCCGAATGGCCAGCCCTCTCCATGATCAAGTGACCGAATAATGAAAGACTTAAAGTGGTCAAAAGATGTCTAATACAATAGATAAATGTCCTATATATACTAGACTAGCTTCTAGGGTTTACATGAGTAAGTCATTGATGCATAAATCCACTTCCGGGGCCCACTTGGTGTGTGCTTGGGCTGAGCTTGATGAATTCACGTGTAGAGGCATTTCTTGGCGTCAAACTTCAGGTTATGACGTGTTTTGGGCGTTCAACTCCGGATCATGACGTTTTTCTGGCGTTTTACTCCAGACAGCAGCGTGTACTTGGCGTTCAACGCCAAGTTACGTCGTCATTCTTCGAATAAAGTATGGACTATTATATATTGCTGGAAAGCTCTGGATGTCTACTTTCCAACGCCGTTGAGAGCGCGCCAATTGGAGTTCTGTAGCTCCAGAAAATCCATTTCGAGTGCAGGGAGGTCAGAATCCAACAGCATCAGCAGTCCTTTTGTTAGCCTTCTTCAGAGTTTTGCTCAAATCCCTCAATTTCAGTCAGAATTTACCTGAAATCACAGAAAAACACACAAACTCATAGTAAAGTCCAGAAATGTGAATTTAACATAAAAACTAATGAAAACATCCCTAAAAGTAGCTCAAACTTACTAAAAACTATATGAAAACAATGCCAAAAAGCGTATAAATTATCCGCTCATCACATGTCCATAGCCAATAACAAGAACACTTTATAGCAATTCCTAGGGAGAACGACCCGAGGTTTAAATACTTCGGTTTATAATTTTAGGAGTTTATTTTAGTGACAAACAATCTTTTGTATGAAAGGATTATTGCTTGGTTTAGAAACTATACTTTGACGAGATTTCATTTGTGAAATTCTAAACAGTCAAAAATCCAATCATCAAAATGGCGCCGTTGCCGGGGAATTGCAATGGTATTATGTTATTAGTTATTGTATATATGTGAATATTTTGAATAGCTTAATTTTTGGATTACTTGTTAGTTCTTGCTAGTTTTAGGACTTTGCTTCATTGTTTCTTATTAGTTTTTGTTTTTATTTTCTCTTTTCATCATGAATTCTCACTTTGGCTATGAGTGTGATTACAACTATGTTGTAGGAAGTGGAGATTATAATGAAGACATGCATCAAAGATGGGACAACCAAAGGTGGGAGGAGCCATATGCCTGTGATCAATCCTCATCGCAACAACCTCCACCAATGCACTATGAAGAAGAGTCATTCAATGAAGCATACCAATCCAATGGCTATGGTGAATCTCCTTGTGACTTTCAAGAACCACCACCATATGCTTATGAACCATATTCTCAACATAGCCCTCAACCATACTTACAAGCCTCTTTCCACCAAACACCTCCATTTGACCCTAATCCTTACCCACCATACCAACTACCTTTTAAATCATATGAGCCATACATGGAACCACTATGCCAATATCAATACTCCAAGAACCACACCGAAATACACCACTACTTTACCAAGAAGAACCACTACGCTACCATGAACACCCTCTCCAAGACAATGAACCCTCCTATCCACCCCAATCTCTAATGGATGAAACCCTGGGTGTTCTTCTTTAAGGGCAATATGAAATGAAAAGGGATGTGCAACAATTTGTTGCTACCTTGACTGAGGTGGTAAGCCGATTAGCCTCCCGATGCTTGAAGACTCAAAGAATTCCCAAGACTACATGTGGAGAGTCAATTGAAAATCCAAGCATGAAGGAGAGATTGAAAACTCTGGTGGAGAAAGAGGAATATGATGTTGTGCTAGAGCAATTGGAGAATCCTATGATCATTGAAGAAAAGGAAGAAGTGGTTGAAGACCTAGGAGATGCGGAACCTCCATGGGAAGCTAAAACCATAGAGAATTCCCCCAAGAGGAGTGAATTTGTTGTTCAGGAGGAGTGTGCACAACCTCCAAAACAATTCTTGAATGAAGACTTGGAGGGAATGAAGCAAGAATTGAGTTCCCTTGGTGATGAAGGTCATGCATCCAATTTTCTTGGTGAAGAATCCTTTGAACTTAAAGAACTTTCTCCCGGTGAATTTGAAAGTGATGTGGAGGTAGATTTTTCTCATCCTCTAATTTATGACTTGAGTGATGGAGAAGAGTTAGATGAAGTTGATGAACAAAGGATTGAGAATGAAGAAGTTTATGAAGAGGTGGAGATTGACAAGGAAGCAAACAAGGGAATAGAGCTTGCAAGGACATTGGAAATGCCTCTCCCCAAGGCACCACCATCCATTCTTTCATTCAAGTGGGTAAATTCTTTATACTTGAGCTCTATCATTCCCCTTGAATATGGTTTGCTTGAAACGGATGGTCAACTTAGGCATCTTTGTGGAATTAAGAGTAAGAGGGAGTGGTGTAGTGTTTGGAAAAATAATGTTAGGCTCATTATGGTTGGATTATTAAGGTCGAATTGTAAAGGTTGGAGTCATGCTACATTGAAGGGGTCTAAGAAGTTGTTTGGGTGCTTGATAAACCCTAATTTTGTGGTTTATCTTGTGCTTAATTTGGAGGTTTTTGTCAATATTTCTCGCAGTTATTCACAAGAAATGCATAGTTTTGTGTTCACTTCCTAATATTGCTCCATGATAGAAAACATGCTCATTTAGCCTTAGAATTGCTATATTTTGATCCTCTTTATTGTCATTTGATCCCGTGACGTATTTGTTGAGTGATTTCAGAATTAATAGGGTAAGAATGGCCTAGAAGAGAGAAAGAAAGCATGCACAAGAGGAAGGAACATGAAGATTTGGATTTTGGGAACTGCAGCACCGACGCGCACGCGCACATCACGCGCGCGCGTAGATGAGGATAGGTGGAAGCGGGGCGCAAAGATGGACGCATCCGCGCAGGCCAGAGAATTCTAACCAACGCGCACACGAACTTAGCACGCACGCGTGTATCACAAAAGCAATCGGCACGCACGTACGCATGGCGCGCACGCGCGGGAAGCTGCACATGACCTCATTAAAGGAAATCGTGCCTGGCGATTTCTAAGGCTCATTAGGCCCAATTTCAAGCTATTTCTGCATGGAAAAAGACCCAAGGAGGCTAGGGAGAAGGAGGGATCAATCATTTTTGACACTAAGACACATTTTCTAGTTTTTTGGGTTCTTTGTTCTTCTAGAGAGAGAAACCCTTGTTCCTCTAGATCTAGCTTTAATTTGATCTTCCCTTGTTGAACTCTGAATTGGATTTTGTTAATTACTAGTTTTGATTGTTTAATTTGAATTCCTTAGTATAATTTTGCTTAGATCTTGTGTTAGTTTATGGATTCTTGTCAATTGTCACTTTATACCCATTGCATGAATGTTGTGAATCTTGACTTGTTGATGTTACATTGATGATTTCTATGCTTAATTGTGTTGTTTGAGTGATTGTAAGTTGATATTTGTTAGTGGGTATTTGTTAATTTCAATCCAATTGTAATTTGAGCATGTCTCTTGTTAATGCTTAGCATGTGTTTGATGAATTGTTTACATTTGGGTAAACTTGAGTCATTGGGTCTAATGGATTTGATGATTTGGGAACCCTTAGTGGTCAATTTGATAGCCATCGACACTAGCCTACTACTAGGTTAATTAGTAGTGAGGTTAGACCTTATGGGTAGATGTTGACCAAACCATTTAACTTACTTTAAGTATAGAAGTAGATTTAATGAGTTTGGCTCCTCATAATTGTCAAGATATGGTTATTAGACAAGGATAGTGACCCCAATTCCCATGTCTAGCCAAGATTTATTTTTATCATTCTTATTTGGAAAACCAAAAATCTTTATTTCCTTGCCTTAGTTATAGTTATTGTTTAGTTGAGAGTAGAATTAAATTGAATGTTGTCTTCTTAGATTGAAATTGCTCACATCTTGCTTAGTTATTTGAATTAGTTCCTTGCACTTTAGATTACTTGTTTGCTAAGATTCCTAGTTTACTTTCTTGCTCATGACTTACAACCCCGGATTTCTAACCAATGTTGAAGCACATGCTTGCCCATTCCTTGTGAGACGACCTGAGGTTTGAATGCTTCGGTTACTTTATTGGGGTTGAACTTGTGACAACCAATTCCTTTCTAAATTTGATCCTCGAGGATCATTGTTGGTAGAGCTATACTTGCAATGCAACTTCATTGAGAAATTCTCTTCCGACGCAATTCCCGTGCGCATCAAATTTTTGGTGCCGTTGCCGGGGAATGGTTGCAATATATGCCTTGATATTGGTTATGTGAATATGTGAATATTTTAGATAGTTTGTTTGCTTTCAATACTTAGCTATAGTTAGCTTCTTTTATTTTTGTGCTATGACTATCAAGTTTGATGACTCGGTCTCAACCGAATTCTAGCTTAGCTGATTTTGATCCCGAGATTGAAAGAACTTTGTTACACACTCGGCAAGCTAGACGGCGGTTGGACTATACGGCTAGCACTTCGGCCTCTCTTGAGGAACATACTGAATCACTAGACGATACCGAGAGTGACTTGGAGTCCGCTGCTTCCTATTCTTCTATTGGCATTACTGTGCGCGTGTGCGCCGATAGTGCACTGGGAAGCCCCTGGTATAAAAATCTGAGAGTTGTGCCAAACTTGTGCCATTCTTGTGCCGCATCTGTGCCCGCCCTGACACGTCCGCGTGATGACAAGTCATCTTAGCCTAGTTTCACTAGTCTTTTTCTTTGTTTTCATTAGGTTTTATGCACTTTCTTGCATTCTAAGTAAGTAATTTGGAATAGAAATGCATGACTTCTTTGAATCAAACAACCACCATCTAATTGATGCTAAATCATGAGGTTTAGGCTAAATTTAATTGATTTTTAATGATTTATAAACCTTGTGAATTTGGTGATACTTTGATTGGTTGTTTTGATTAATTGTAGGTGAAGAAAAGAAGAAAAGAAGAAAGCGTGGCTTAAGAAGTGTGGTTCAAGGAAAAGAAAAGTGTGGCAAAGAACATAAGGAAGTGTGGCACATGAAAGGAGCACAAAGAAAAATTCCAAAGAGGCAATGTTTCAATGCTTTGCTCACCTTGTGAGCTGAGCCTGATTTGAAGCAAAGAAACAAGGAAGGGAAAAACAATGCTCAGCTCACCAAGTGAGCATTATCGAGCATTCATCAAAAGAAAATCAAAGGAAATAAGTTGCCAATGCTTACTCCAAGGTTTGAACCCATGACCTCCAGGATTCGAACTCAACACCCTAAGGAAGCAAGAAGCAAGGCGCCACATCCTTTACCAAGAAGAAAAATCCAGCGCATGCTTCCCTCAAGTTTCGAACCAAGGACCTCTCTTTGAAGGAGCCAATGCTCACCTCACTTGGTGAGCAGAGCGCTACCCATGGTGCATCACTCTAGCGCGACACGGGCCAGGAAGATGGAGCACGCATTATCACAAGGCGCGCACAAGACATGCACCAAGGCACCAATGCTCAGCTCACTTTGTGAGCTGAGCATTCCCCTGGTACCCTCCCCAACATTGCACGCTACAAGGAACCCACACACAAGGCCTCAATGCTCAGCTCAACTTGTGAGCTGAGCATCCTCCTAGAACCAAATTCTTCATGGGCTGAAAATTGAATTAAAAATCCAACTTAATTCATTTCTTCACCAAATCAAAAGCCCATCCAAATTCCAAAATCCAAAAATAGAAAGTGTATAAATAGGAGCTAGTTTGATGTAATTAGGAGACCTGGAGAATCACTTTTTAATTTTCCTTTTTACTTTTATTTTCATTTTAAACTTTTGAATTTAGATCTTAGAGAATTGGGAAGGATAATTGATCTCTCTTCTTCCTTGTTCTTGGTTGAGCACTCTTTAATTTTCTTTCTTTGGATCTTGGGTGAAGAATTGAAGAACTTCTGTTTCAATCTCACCTTGTGATCTCTTGTTTTAATTTTCTGCATAATTGAATTTGAATCTCTATTTACTGCTTCATCTTCTACTCTTTATGCAATTTACTTTCCTTTAGTTCTTTTGCAATTGTTCTTGTTGGATCAAGGAAGGATTTGAGATCTAGACTTGTTTTCTAGTCTCTTCCACTCCTGAGATCTACAACCTCTTTTAATTTGCTGCAATTTAGCATCAGTCATTTTCTATTTTCATTCTACAAACATTTTTATCTTTCTGTTTGAGATCTATTACACTTCAATTCATATTTAGTTCTTCTGCTGGTTGTAATTTATTTCTGTCTTGTTTAAATTCTGCAATTCCAATTCCCGATTCCTTTTATGATTCAAGCAATTTACATTTCTTGCACTCTAAGCTTCAGCCATTTACATTTCTTGCAATCTAAGTTTATGCAATGTCATTTACTTGTTCTTTAAGATTCAGCTTCTTTACTTCGATTGCTCTTTAATTTACTGCAATTGCCCTTCTCCCTTTACATTTCAAGCAATTTAGCTTCTGTCAATCACAAATCACACAACTCAACTTCTATTTGCTTGACTAAATCAACCACTGAGCTAAAATTGCTCAATCCTTCAATCCCTGTGGGATCGACCTCACTCCCGTGAGTTTTATTACTTGACGCGACCCGGTACACTTGCCGGTGAGTTTTGTGTCGGATCGTTTTTCGCACATCAAGTTTTTGGCACCGTTGCCGGGGATTGAAATAGATTGACAATGATTAAGTGAAGTGTAGGTCTAGATCAAGCACTCTTTCTTTTCTGTTTCTTTACTTTTTGACTAACCCACTAACTGTTTGAATTTTTGCTTAAACTAACTAAAACTTCACTTTAGCAATAGGGTGAAGTTTTCCTGGTTTCTCTGGCTTTGTGTGATTCATATGCTTTTGCCTGTTGAATATACGAGAGAAGCAATTTTCTTCTATTAATCTTTCAAGTCTATCAACTGTTTAACACATTGTGTCAACTAATCTTCTAACCATATTTTGGGCATGAATGTATTCAATCTTCATTTGGACTTTCTGTGACTGTACAGATCATGGAGAAGAACCCAACGAATCCCAATCAGTATGGGAGCAGTTTCCTCACCCCAGATGACAATGCATCCCATGAATTGGAGCACCCATTCATCACCATGAACGATGTTGCTCAATGGCTTGAAGATTTCCCACAAGGAAGCATTATCAGATGGGAAGATCTAGTGAGTGAACTCCTGACCAAGCTGAAACCACCATAGGAAATTG
The DNA here is from genome assembly GCF_003086295.3 of Arachis hypogaea. NCBI lineage: Eukaryota > Viridiplantae > Streptophyta > Magnoliopsida > Fabales > Fabaceae > Arachis > Arachis hypogaea. Next base: position 44,397,125 of record NC_092039.1, read on the forward strand.
GTGAGCTAGAGACAGAAGTGCAACCATCCACACAAGAGAAAGGAATGATGGAAATTGAAGGTGTAAGTGCCATTATGGCCCAAAATAAATAGATACACCAATAACTTCAACAACAATTGGAGCTGATAGTCAGAAAAATTGATTGGCTACAAGTTGCTACAATAAATACTCACAACCTACTTAAAAAGTCACATGATGGGAATTAACCTGAAAGAGGTTTTGGAGCAATTAACCATGAGCAACAAAATCATGAGCGATCACACTATCCAAACAGTTCCTCAAGCATGTTCCAACACAGGACTCAGAATGATGTGTACAACCCACCCTGGAGGACTCATTCCAACTGGAGGGGGATCGAACACCAAAATCAAAGACCAAGGGACTTCAACTGCAACAACCCCAACTTCAAAAACCAGCATAAAAACCACCCTCACAACAACAACCATCACGCACCACCCCAATACACATACTTCCAACCCCATCATACCTCACAACTCTCCCAAAATGACTCTCATCAACCATCTCATTTAATGCAACCACGACCAAATCCAAACTTTCAAAGAACCTATATTCTAGAAATGATGATGGAAAGGTTCATGAAAACTCAAGAGATGGCAATACTAGATCAGGAAGAAGCAAGGAAAAATCAAGAGATGGTAAGCAGAAACCAAGAGGCCTCAATCAGAAAAATTGAGAGGCAAATAGAACAACTGGCTAAGCACCTTGCAGAAATGGGTGAGAAGAGGGCAAATATGTCCCCCAGGGCCACTGAAGACGACCCAAAGAACAACAAAAAAGCTGCTAGGTTTGAAAAAGGGAAAGCAATCATAAAGGAAAGTGAGGGAGCTACGAAAAAGGAATCAATCATCAAAGAGAAGCACCATAGAGAAGTTCCTCAAGAAGAAATAGAGGAAAGAAAGCCCACAGTAAGAGGAGAAACTCAAAGGCAACAGAGTTCTCAACTTCCATGATCAGAGGATGGAAAATGTCAAGCCAGTGACAATAAAGAAGCACTTGTTGGGAGGCAACCCAACCTGAGGTATTTTTCTTTTCATAGCTATTTTAATAAAAAGGTTAATTAGCTTTATCTATATTGCAAGAAGCTGATGAGCAGATAATTTATACGCTTTTTGGCATTGTTTTTAGTATGTTTTTGGTATGATTTAGTTAGTTTTTAGTATATTTTTATTATTTTTTAGCTAAAATTCACTTTTCTAGACTTTACTATGAGTTTGTGTGTTTTTCTATGATTTCAGGTATTTTCTGGCTGAAATTGAGGGTTCTGAGCAAAAATCTGATTCAGAGACTGAAAAGGACTGCAGATGCTGTTGGATTCTGACCTCCCTGCACTCGAAGTGGATTTTCTGGAGCTACAAAAGCCCAATTGGCGCGCTCTCAACGGCGTTGGAAAGTAGACATCCTGGGCTTTCCAGCAATATATGATAGTCCATACTTTGCCCGAGATTTGATGGCCCAAACCGGCGTGGCAAATCAGCCTCAGAAATTCCAGCGTTAAACGCTGGAACTGGCATAAAACTTGGAGTTAAACGCCCAAACTGGCATGAGAACTGGCGTTTAACTCCAGAAAACGTCTCTACACATAAAAGCTTCAATGCTCAGCCCAAGCACACACCAAGTGGACCCAGAAGTGGATTTTTACGTCATTTACTCATTTCTGTACACCCTAGGCTACTAGTTTACTATTAATAGGATCTTTTGAGATTGTATCTGTACCTCATGACACTTTACACCTTTCTTTGTGTACTTTCCACGGCATGAGTCTCTAAACCCCGTGGTTGGGGGTGAGGAGCTCTGCTGTGTCTTGATGGATTAATGCAATTACTACTGTTTCTCATTCAATCATGCTTGCTTCCATTCTAAGATAATACTTGTTCTTAACCCGGATGAATGTGATGATCCGTGACAATCATCATCATTCTCAACTATGAACGTGTGCCTGACAACCACCTCCGTTCTACCTTAGATTAAGTAGTTATCTCTTGGATTCTTTAATCGGAATCTTCGTGGTATAAGCTAGAACTGATGGCGGCATTCAAGAGAATCCGGAAGGTCTAAACCTTGTCTGTGGTATTCTGAGTAGGATTCAATGATTGAATGACTGTGACATGCTTCAAACTCCTAGCAGGCGGGGCGTTAGTGACAGACGCAAAAGAATCACTGGATTCTATTCCGGCCTGACCGAGAACCGACAGATGAATTCCGCGTGCTGTGACAGAGCATATGCAATCGTTTTCACTGAGAGGATGGGAGGTAGCCATTGACAACGGTGAAACCCTACATACAGCTTGCTATGGAAGGAGACTTGCGTGTTTGAAGAAGAAGACAGTAGGAAAGCAGAGATTCAGAAGATGGAACATCTCCAAAACCTCAACCTATTCTCCATTGCTGCAAAACAAGTAATCATTTCATGTTCTTTTGCTTTTCACAATCAATCCTGATAATTTCTGATATCCTGACTAAGATTTACAAGATAACCATAGCTTGCTTCAAGCCGACAATCTCTGTGGGATCGACCCTTGCTCACGCAAGGTATTACTTGGACGACCCAGTACACTTGCTGGTTAGTTGTGCGGAGTTGCAAAAGTGTGATTGCAATTTCGTTTTCAGAGTGGGTACAGTTAGACATTTTCTACTATGGGCTTACAGAAAAAGCTCAGATGTCTTTAGACCACTCAGCTGGTGGATCTATACACATGAGGAAGACAATTGAAGAAGCTCAAGAGCTTATAGACACTGTTGCTAGAAACCAATATTTGTACTCTAGCAATGAGTTCTCTCCAAAAGAGGAAGCCATGGCAGTAGTCACTGACCCTAGTCCTCAAGAACAAATAATTGAGCTTAATCAACAATTGCTCCTGATGACAGAACAGTTAGCAGACTTTAAAGAGATGCTCCATGAAACTAAAGTTGCTAACAAGAGCATAGAACTGCAGTTAAATCAAGCAAAATAGCAAATATCTAAACAGATAACAGAGGAATGTCAAGCAGTTCAATTGAGGAGTGGGAAGACCCTGAATAACACTGCTCAAAAGAGTAAAAAGCCAAACAAGGAACAATTGACAGAGGACAACCAAACCACTGTTCAAAATCCCTCTGAGGACAGTAAGAGCCCAGAGAGGAATGTCATTGGCGTTCAGACGCCAGAAAGGGAAGGAAAGCTGGCGTTAAATGCCCATTCCTTGCCCAGTTCTGGCGTTCAAACGCCAGAAAAGGGGGAAAAGTTGGCGTTAAACGCCCAATTTCCACCCAATCCTGGCGTTCAGACGCCTGGGGAAAATCAGACACCTGAGAGTGCTGACAGTAATCCCTCTAACAAGGCTTCTTCAACCACTTCTGTAAGGAATAAACCTGCAGCATCTAAGGTTGAAGAATATAAAGCCAAGATGCCTTATCCTCAAAAACTCCGCCAAGCGGAACAGGATAAGCAATTTGCCCGCTTTGCAGACTATCTAAGGACTCTTGAAATAAAGATTCCGTTTGCAGAGGCACTTGAGCAAATACCTTCTTATGCTAAATTCATGAAAGAAATCTTAAGTCATAAGAAGGATTGGAGAGAAACTGAAAAAGTGTTTCTCACTGAAGAATGCAGTGCAGTCATATTAAAGAGCTTACCAAAAAAGCTTCAAGATCCAGGGAGCTTTATGATACCATGCACATTAGAAGGTGCTTGCACCAAGACAGCTCTATGTGATCTTGGAGCAAGCATCAATCTAATACCTGCATCCACTATCAGAAAGCTTGGGTTGACTGGAGAAGTCAAACCAACCTGGATATGCCTCCAACTTGCTGATGGCTCCATTAAATACCCATCAGGCATAATTGAGGACATGATTGTCAAGGTTGGGCCATTTGCCTTTCCAACTGACTTTGTGGTGCTGGAAATGGAAGAGCACAAGAGTGCAACTCTCATTCTAGGAAGACCCTTCCTAGCAACTGGACGAACTCTCATTGATGTACAAAAAGGGGAAGTAACCTTGAGAGTCAATGAGGATGAGTTCAAGTTGAATGCTGTAAAAGCTATGCAGCATCCAGACACACCAAATGACTGCATGGGCGCTGACATTATTGACTCTCTGGTAGAAGAGATCAATATGGCTGAAAGCCTAGAATCAGAGCTTGAGGACATCTTCAAAGATGCTCAACCTGATCAAGAAGAACTAGAGGAGGCAAAGGAATTTTCGAAAATTCCTCAGGAGGAGGATAAGCCACCCAAGCCTGAACTCAAACCACTACCACCATCCCTGAAATATGCATTTCTGGGAGAGGGTGACACTTTTCCAGTGATTATAAGCTCTGCTTTAAATTCACAGGAAGAGGAAGCACTGATTCAAGTGCTAAGGACACACAAGACAGCTCTTGGGTGGTCCATAAGTGACCTTAAGGGCATTAGCCCAGCTAGATGCATGCACAAGATCCTATTGGAGGATAATGCCAAACTAGTGGTCCAGCCACAGAGGAGGCTAAATCCTGCCATGAAGGAGGTGGTGCAGAAAGAGGTCACTAAATTACTAGAGGCTGGGATTATTTATCCTATTTCTGATAGCCCCTGGGTGAGCCCTGTCCAAGTTGTTCCCAAAAAGGGAGGCATGACAGTGGTTCATAATGAAAAAACTGAACTGGTTCCTACAAGAACAGTCACAGGGTGGCGTATGTGTATTGACTACAGAAGGCTCAATACAGCCAACAGAAAGGATCATTTTCCTTTACCATTCATAGACCAAATGCTAGAAAGACTAGCTGGGCATGACTATTACTGCTTTTTGGACGGCTATTCAGGCTACAACCAAATTGCAGTAGATCCTCAGGACCAAGAGAAAACAGCATTCACTTGCCCTTCTGGCGTGTTTGCCTATAGGAGGATGCCTTTTGGTCTTTGCAATGCACCTGCAACCTTTCAGAGGTGCATGCTCTCTATCTTCTCAGATATGGTAGAGAAATTTCTGGAAGTCTTCATGGATGACTTCTCAGTATATGGAGACTCATTCAGCTCCTGTCTTAATCACCTAGCCCTTGTCCTCAAAAGGTGCCAAGAGACTAACCTGGTTTTAAACTGGGAGAAATGTCACTTTATGGTGACTGAAGGGATTGTCCTTGGGCAAAAAATTTCAAGCAGGGGGATAGAGGTGGATAAGGCAAAGGTAGAGGTAATTGAAAAATTACCACCACCTGCCAATGTTAAGGCAATCAGAAGTTTTCTGGGGCATGCAGGATTCTACAGAAGGTTTATAAAGGATTTTTCGAAAATTGCAAAACCTCTGAGTAACCTGTTAGCTGCAGACACACCATTTGTGTTTGACACACAGTGTCTGCAAGCATTTGAGACCCTGAAAGCCAAGCTGGTCACAGCACCAGTCATCTCTGCACCAGATTGGACATTGCCATTTGAATTAATGTGTGATGCCAGTGACCATGCCATTGGTGCAGTGTTGGGACAAAGGCATAACAAGCTTCTGCACGTCATTTACTATGCTAGCCGTGTTCTAAATGACGCACAGAAGAACTACACAACCACAGAAAAAGAGTTACTTGCAGTGGTCTATGCCATTGACAAGTTTAGATCCTATCTAGTAGGATCCAAAGTGGTTGTGTACACTGACCATGCTGCTCTTAAATACTTACTCACAAAGCAGGATTCAAAACCCAGGCTTATAAGATGGGTGCTGCTTCTGCAAGAGTTTGATATAGAAATAAGAGACAGAAAAGGGACGGAGAACCAAGTAGCTGATCATCTGTCCCGAATAGAACCAGTAGCTGGGGCGTCCCTCCCTTCTACTGAGATCTCTGAGACTTTCCCAGATGAGCAACTCTTTGCCATTCAGGAAGCTCCATGGTTTGCAGATATAGCAAATTATAAAGCTGTGAGGTTCATTCCCAAGGAGTACAGCTACGTGCAAAGAAAGAAATTAATTTCAGATGCCAAGTACTACCTTTGGGATGAACCATATCTCTTTAAGAGATGTGCTGACGGAGTGATCCGCAGATGTGTACCCAGAGAAGAAGCACAAAGGATCCTATGGCATTGCCATGGATCACAGTATGGAGGACATTTTGGAAGTGAGCGAACAGCCACTAAAGTCCTCCAATGTGGCTTCTACTGGCCTACTCTCTATAAAGATTCCCGAGAGTTTGTGCGTAACTGTGACAGTTGCCAAAGAGCTGGCAACTTGCCTCATGGACATGCCATGCCTCAACAAGGGATATTAGAGATAGAATTGTTTGATGTATGGGGAATTGACTTCATGGGACCATTCCCACCATCATACTCAAACACTTACATTCTGGTGGCAGTGGACTATGTATCTAAGTGGGTAGAAGCAATTGCTACACCCACTAATGATACCAAGACCGTGCTGAAATTCCTCCAGAAAAACATCTTCAGCAGATTTGGTGTTCCCAGAGTATTAATCAGTGACGGAGGCACTCATTTCTGCAACAAACAGCTATACTCTGCTATGGTTAGATATGGAATTAGCCACAAAGTGGCAACTCCGTACCATCCACAGACAAATGGGCAAGCTGAAGTCTCTAACAGAGAACTAAAGAGAATCCTGGAACGGACTGTGATAGCCCGAAGAAAGGATTGGGCAAAGAGCTTGGATGATGCTCTATGGGCATACAGAACAGCATTCAAGACTCCTATAGGAACCTCTCCATACCAACTGGTATATGGGAAGGCCTGTCATTTGCCTGTGGAACTGGAACATAAAGCCTACTGGGCAACCAGATTCCTAAACATGGATGCACAGTTAGCTGGTGAAAAAAGACTGCTCCAGCTAAATGAGCTAGAGGAGTTCAGACTCAATGCCTTTGAAAATGCAAAAATTTATAAGGAAAAGGCAAAGAAATGGCATGACAAGAAGTTGTCAACCAGTCTTTGAGCCAGGACAAAAAGTCCTGCTCTTCAACTCTAGGCTCAGACTGTTTCCAGGAAAACTCAAATCCCGGTGGAGGGGTCCGTATGTGATTACAGGAGTGTCACCATATGGATATGTTGAGCTTCAGGATATTGATTCTGACAAAAGGTTCATTGTCAATGGACAGAGAATCAAACATTATCTTGAAGGCAATTTGAGCAGGAATGCTCAAAACTGAGACTTGAGTGATTCTCAGTGAAAGTCCAGCTAAAGACAGTAAAGAAGCGCTTGCTGGGAGGCAACCCAGTCATTAGGAGTTGTATGAATTGTTCTTACAGAGGCAATATCAAAAATGAAGGAATTCACAGAGTTACAGAAGGATTCAGCTCAAAAAGCAGAGAAAAAGAGCTTACTGGCGAAAAAACGCCAATAAGGGGCATTTTGGGCGTTAAACGCCAGAATGGGTACCATTCTGGGCGTTTAACGCCAGGAATGGTGCCAATTTGGGCGTTAAACGCCAGAATGGGCACCATTCTGGGCGTTTAACGCCAGGTGTGCAGCATCCTGGGCGTTCAGAAAAACGCCCAGTGCTAAAGGATTTCTGGCATTTAACGCCAGCCAGGGCACCTGGCTGGGCGTTAAACGCCCAAAAGGGGTGCCAATTGGGCGTTTAACGCCAGAAAGGTGGGGGGACCACAATTTTGTTTTCAAATCAGATTTTTTCAAACTTCCCTTTTCTCACCCATTTTTTCTACAAAAATACATTTCAATCTCTCATTATTCACTTTCAAATTTTCAAAAATTTAAAATCATTCTTCAAATCATTCCCAAATTTTGTTCAAAAACTCACCCTTCTTTCAATTTCTTTCCATATCTCCTCAAATCTCCTTTCAAATTTTTCTTTTTTTCGAAAATCTGTCCCCGCCACTCTATAAATAAACGTTTGCCACCCCTCATTCCCCACACCATTCGAATTTCCTCTTCCTCTCTCTCTCTTCTCTTCTTTCTTTTCTTTTGCTTGAGGACAAGCAAACCTCTAAGTTTGGTGTGCTTTTCTGTGATCACTAAGCCAAGATTCATCAAGATCATGGCTCCTAAAGGAAAACAAACCAATTTAAGAGGAAAGAAAGAGACTAATCCAAAGAATCTTTGGAATCAAGAGAAGTTCTTAACCAAAGAACATGAAGACCATTATCACAAAATAATGGGTCTGAGGTCAGTGATCCCAGAAGTCAAATTTGATCTGAAAGAAGTGAATATCCGGGGATCCAAGAGCAAATTCGAAACAGAGGATGGGAAGTTCTGACCAACCTGAAATAAAGGTTGGAAGGAACATGGTTCAGGAATTCTACTCTAATCTGTGGCTAACAGATAAGCAAAGAATGACTGGAACTGCTTACCATACCTACAGAACCATGGTCAGAGGGAAAGTTATGTACTTCCATCTGGACAAAATAAGAGAAATTTCAAACTACCTCAACTGCAAGATGATCCTGATTCCTTCAATAGGAGGATGTGAGAGTAGATAAAGGGTTGGATCAAGTTCTAGAGGACATATGCCTCCCTGGGACTAAGTGGATAACCAATTCAAAGGGTGTCCCAAACCAACTCAAGAGGGGAGACCTCAAACCAATTGCAAGAGGTTGGCTAGACTTTATTGGGCGTTCCATATTGCCCACTAGCAACCGTCTGAGGTCACCATCAAGAGAGCAGTGATGATTCATTGCATTATGCTTGGAAAAGAAGTGGAGGTCCATCATGTGATTGCTTGTGAGATCTACACAATTGCAAATAAGAATTCCACTGAAGCCAAATTGGCTTATCCAAGCCTGATTCCTTGCTCTGTAAAGAGGCTGGGGTGAAGATGGGAGTAGATGAGTTCATACCCATTGAACACCCAATCACCAAGAAGTCAATGGAAGGACAAATGCAAGACAACTCTATCAAGAGGAGGGCACAGGAATTCCTCCCTGAATTCCCAAGAATTGACTATTGGACCAGCCTAGAAGCATCTATCACCAAGTTGCAAGAGACTATGGAGCAACTGAAGGAAGAACAGCAGAATCAGAACTGCATGCTCTGCAAATTGCTAAGGAACAAGAGAAGCAGGGGCGTGAACTCCAAGAGTTGAAAGCCAAAAGCTCTCCTCTCAAGCTGAGGGAACATCCACTTCTCAAAATCAAGGTTGTTGAGTCCTAACTCTGTGAAAACTCTATCATTAGGAGCCTATGTTTTTGCGTTTTTTTTCTTTTGTTTTGTTTTTATTTTTTCTAGTCTATCTTATATTATCTTTGAGTCTTGTTCTTAATTCATAATTAATAAAATTGAATTTTATGCCTTAAAGCTATGAATGTCCTATGAATCCATCACCTCTCTTAAATGAAAAATGCTTTAATCACAAAAGAACAAGAAGTACGGGATTTCGAAATTTATCATTGAAACTAGTTGAATTAGTTTGATGTGGTGACAATACTTTTTGTTTCTGAATGAATGATTGAACAGTGCATATGTCTTTGAATTTGTTGTTTTGAGAATGTTAAATTTGTTGGCTCTTGAAAGAATGAGGAAAAAGAGAACTGTTATTGAGGATCTAAAATCATCAGATGATTCTTGAAAAAGAAAAAACAGTGGATCAAAAAAAATAAAATAAAATTTCGAAAAAAAAAGAGAGAAAAGAAAAGAAAAAGAAGGAAATAAAGTTGTGATCCAAGGCAAAAAGAGTGTGCTTAAGAACCCTGGACACCTCTAATTGGGGACTCTAGCAAAGCTGAGTGACAATCTGAAAAGGTTCACCCAATTATGTGTCTGTGGCATGTATGTATCCGGTGGTAATACTGGAAGACAGAGTGCTTTGGGCCACAGCCAAGACTCATACACTAGCTGTGTTCAAGAATCATTATGCTCAACTAAGAGAATCAATAACACTATCTGAGTTCTGAGTTCTTATAGATGCCAATCATTCTGAATTCAAGGGATAGAGTGAGTGCCAAAACTGTTCGGAGGCAAAAAGCTACTAGTCCCACTCATCTAATTGGAGCTATGTTTCCTTGATATTTTGGAGTCTATAGTATATTCTCTTCTTTTTATCCTATTTTGATTTTCAGTTGCTTGGGGACAAGCAACAATTTAAGTTTGGTGTTGGATGAACGGATAATTTA